>NW_007248601.1:207894-210099 GCF_000164805.1 Carlito syrichta
GGCCGGGAGCTTGCCACTGCACTCCAGCCTGGCCGGCAGAGTGAGACTCCAACACACACACACACACACACACACACACACAAAGCTGAAAGTTTGTGGTTTTCTTCCCTTGTGTCCCTCTGTCTCTCTTCTTCTGTCATTAGGATGCAGGTAATAGGTAGGTGCATGGACGGGTAGATAGATTTTTTTTTTAAAGCAACAGGGTCTCGCTCTGTTGCCCGGGTTGGAGTGCAGTGCTGGCAGTCACAGCTCACTGCAGCCTCCAACTCCTGGGCTCAAGCAGTCCTCCTTCCCCAGCCTCCCGGGCAGCTGGGATTACAGGTGTGCGCTACCACACCCAGCTGATTATTTTTTGAAGAGCTGGATCTCACGTGTACCCCACAGTTCTAAAACACTGTAGGGGGTTCCCAGAACTCTAGGAAGTTGTCAACTTCTTCGAGACCGAAAGTAGAATGAATGGTGGGTGCCAGGGGCTGGGGAGGGTGTGGGGACCTGGTGCTGAATGGGGACAGAGTTTCCATGGGGCAAGACGAGGGCGTCCTGGAGACCGACAGTGGTGATGGCTGCACGACATGGGAATGTGCGTGATGCCACTAAGCGGTACACTCAGAAGTGGCTAAGATGGTAAGCTGTATGTTATGCGAATTGTACTACAACCAAAAAGGAAGAAAAGACCCTCGCTGGAGGCAAAGTCTATGTCTTCTGAGCCTCCGGACGTGGGGGGTAAAGTATTGGGAAAGGGGTCTGGTTTTGCAAATGGAAATAAACCCCTGAAAGCCGACCTGAAGAAGTGAGTGCAAGTGGACCGACCCAGCGAGGAGAGGGGGCTGGAGGGCTGAATGATGAACTCCAGGCGGCCAGGGGGCAGACCGATGGGCGGGGCCGCTTGATGAGGGGGACCCCAGGCCCCATCTGGCCCCACCCTCCCTCCTGCCCAAGCCCCTTCCGTGGTTTTCCCTCATGTGGCTTTTCCTCTAACTCCTTCAGCACCAGCAGCGAGCCTTCACCCGTGTAGTCTCCTCAAGATCCCAAGCTCTCGGCATTCCCCTACTGGGTTTAGCTTCTGCCTCCCAAACCAAGGGGACTAGAGTCAATTACTATTATTTGGGTTAAATACAAACATTTCCAAGATATTCAACAGTCATGACCATTTTCCCGTATACTGCTCTAGCTATGGTGAAAACAAACGTACAGAACTTGACAATTATTCTGCTCAAAGAAAACCTTTCTCTTTGCTCAGAGTATCCAACAACTGAAAATAAATCAAAGCAAATTTAAAGTTAGGAGCTTAGATAAATGTTAGACAGGAAATTCCAAACTTGAAGAGTCCAAAAGCATGTTCCTATGTGCAGTGTTTGGGTTATTATTGCAGAATAAACCCATACGAACCCCAAATATGTGCAGTAAAGATCACTTTATCACCATCACAGGAAGAGAACTATCAGCATCCATGTTTTTCTCTTTAGAAAAAAATGTTTATTTAAAAAATTAACTGTAACTGTAAACCAAACACACAACTATTTTAAGGTGGCATTCTATTTACTGGCATTTATTATAATTAAGGTTCAAGCACTTTCCAAAACTGAATAGATATAGTATTCACTGGAATGTTTTCTTTAGAATATAAGTCTGAACAATTCAAATCTGAATTTCCATTTGACATTATCTTCAGCTGAGAAGAGAGAAAACAGTTAAAGAACTCGGCTTCATATAATACTCAAAAATATAAATATAAATACTTATAATTTCTGGACAAAATGTTCAGATCTGGACAATAGGTTCCAATTATTACTACTATTATTATTTCGGAGCTCAGGTCGCACTCTGTCACCCAGGCTGGAGTGCAGTGGCATGATCCCAGCTCACCAGACTTGAATTCCTGGGCTCAGGCAATCCTCCCATCTCAGCCTCCCGAGTATCTGGGACTCCAGGTGTACACTACCATACCTGGCTAATTAAAAAATTTTTCTGTAGAAACAAGGTCTCAGGACAAGAGGACTGCCTCAGCCTAGGGGTTCAAGATCAGCCTCGGCAGCATAGCAAGACCTCGACTCTACAATACATAAAAAAATTAGCCAGGTATGATGGCGTGTACCTGTAGTTCTGGCTACCTGGAGGCTGAAGCAGAAGGATCGCCTAAGCCTAGCCAGTCGAGGCTGTGGTGGCTGTGAGCATGACCCAACTCAAAAAAAAAAAAAAAAAAAA
>NW_007248602.1:0-96963 GCF_000164805.1 Carlito syrichta
ACACAAATCACTCTATAAAAAAGATACCTGCACACGTATGTTTATCGCAGCATTGTTCACAATAGCAAGAACCTGGAAACAACCATGCTGCCCATCAAAAGAGGACTGGATTAAAAAAATGTGGTACATATACACGATGGAATACTACGCAGCCATAAAAAAGAACAAAATCATGAATTTCGCTGCAACCTGGATGGAACTAGAGTCTATAATACTGAGTGACCTCTCACAAAAACAAAAATCCGAATATCACATGTTCTCACTCATATAATGGACCTTGAACATCCAATGCAATACTATGAGAAAATGATGGATGGTACTGGGAAACTATGGGGGGGAGGGGGGATGGGATTAACAGTAGCAAATATCTGTCGGGGGATGGGAAAACACTTCTTATCTACAGGGTGCCTGAATGAAACGTCATTGTACACCTACCCTTAACTGTACCCCACAAAACCATAATAAAAACTACTGATTAATGAAAAAAAAAAAAAAAAAACATCTCATTGTGGCTTTAATTTGCCTTTTTTGATGATTAGTAGTGTTTAGCGTTTTTTCATATAGTTATTGGCTATTTATAGTCTTCTTTTGAGACATTTTCATCTAGATACTTTGTCCAGTTTAAATCAGATTATTGATCTTCTCACTATTATATGGGTTCCTTACATATATTAGATATTAACCCCCTTATCACAGGTATGATTTACAAATACTTTTTGTCTTTCTGTATCTTGTCTCTTTGCTCTACTGGTTGTTTTCTGACTTCAAAATATACTACAAAGTTGTACAAATTGAAATAGTACAGCACTGGCCTAAAAACACTGACGAATGTAACAAAAAAAGAGAGCCCAGAAATAATTATATGCATTTATGGTCGATTTATTTTCGACAAAGGTGCCAAGAACACAAAATGGGGTAACAACAATCTCTTCAATAAATGGTGTTGGAAGAACTGGATAACCACATTCAGGAGAATGAAATTAGAACCTTATCACATATAAAAATCAACTCAAAATGAATTCAAGACTTAAACATAAGACCTGAAACTAAAATCACTAGAAGAAAGCATAGGAGAAAAGCTCCACGATGATGGTCTGGGTAATTTTTTGTTGATATGCTCCCAAAAGCATAGGCAACAAAAGAAAATAGACAAATGAGGTTACATTAAACAACGAAGTTTCTGCATGGCCAAGGAAACAATCAACAGAGTAAAGAGACAATGTGTTAATCTTTTAATCCTGAAACCAGCCAAAGAAGCAGGCACCACTATTATCTTAGTTTTAGAGCTCAGAAAACTGAGAAACAGAGAAATTAAGTGACTCAAACAATATCAGCCAGATAATCCTGCCAGAGATGGAATTCTAAAGACTCAAGGGACACCTAAGTTTCAGGGACCCAGCCTGAAATTAGGAGGGCACAAAGCACACAGTCCAGGTTTTGTAGACAGGTATTAAATAACCAGATCATCAGTGATGAGATCCAAACTCAGCAGTTAAACTTCTTCAGGAGATTCATGTGTCATGTGCCAAAAATAAATTTCTGCTTATCTCCTTTTAAAGTACCTGGAAAAAGAAGGTTCACTAATAAGATAAGGAGAAAGATAAGCCAACTTGCAACTAACTTCCAAAAAAACTGTATGCTTATGTATTCAAATTTTAAAAGGCTGAACTCACATTTGTGAAAATAAAATTTAATGGCTGTAGTCCAGATTGCTGTTTTTGAAACATAATAATTGGCAAAGGAGCACTTTGTGAATGCTGCTCCAAACAGGACTGTCAAGGGTGCAGCCCCTGCAATTATGGCTACTGTAGAGAAAGGATGCATATTCAAAGATGTCATCGTGAAAATTCAGATGAAGGGGTAGAATTAGTGAAATAATAGAAGCTAATTTCTATTTTCCTCGGTGTGAGTGAATGAGGCATATAATTAAATCAAATCACCTTCACCCACTCACACGTACGCCAAGCACGTGTGCTCATGCACACCCACTCACATATAAACACGCACGTGCGCGCACACACACACACACACACACACACACACACACTCCTTCTATGTCTTTATTCACAGTCACTCACATTAGAAGAGCATCGATGCAAAAGAAAAATTTAGTTCTACATGGAAAGAACTATAGTTTCTTTCGATCCACACCCACCACCATTTTGTGTCATTAGCAAGTTGCTTTATTTGGAATCCATATAGCAAGCGATTTAGATAGACATGGATGCTAGTCCTGGCTACATCAAAAGGATCTATGCTTTCCTTTATCTTCAATTCCCTCATACTACAGTTTAAATGGCAACATGGAAAGGGGCAAAAATTTAAGCTTTGCAGCTACCTTTACCTTAGGCACGGAGACTTTCCCAGTGAAGCATCTAACAGCTGTTATAAATGAAAAGCTTATGTCTCCTTGCTGTGGAACTTCCTGGGCTAGAACAACTGCCCCAGAGAGAATTTCCTTCTGGTTGGCACATTTGTTTAGCTGGACAATTAGACTCAGCCCATTCCTGAATCAAAGCATCTGGCAAAGCTGCCAGATCTTGAGCCCCAAGGAGCTGACGAAGACCAAGAACTCTAATATGGACATCTCAAGCTTCTGTTGTTCTCTTGACTTGGACTGTGGTGAGTTGAGTGCAGTGCCTTGAGTAGGACATTAAGGAGGTAGCCACTTTCAGGTCATGCCAGTTTCCAGTCCTTACATTTTGTACCCTGGGTGCATCATTCACTTTACCCTAGTATAGCCTTGTTTTTTCTTGTTTTTTCAAAACATTCTTGTTTTGAATGTTTCAGTTCTTAAGTCATAATTCTTGCTGCATCATCTCTTATTGCTCTGAGGGGACATGTTACTGGCATATCAGTTCCCTCTATAGTGTTCCTCCACTAAGGTTCCAGCAGTTTAACCCACATTTTAAGCAAGTCTTTTTTCTTCGGTTATATTACTAAGGTTGGGGCTATTTACTGGATAGGAGTGTCTGTCTTCCTTTTGGTTACTGACTTCAGAGCTCTCTGAGGTAAGAACTGAACTGCCCAGGAAGATATACATGAGTCAAGTTTAGTATGAGAGCGATTTTTCTCAATTTTTTCTCATTATCATTATGACCATCTTCTGGGCCAGTTTCCTAACACATGTATTCTCAATGGTGGCAATATCCCATGGGAGATTTACAGTCTTTTTTTTCTGTTTTGGTCCTGCTTGACTCACGGAATTTTTTTTTTTTAATTGGAGTCTCACTCTATCGCCTAGGCTCACAGCCACCCCAGCGTCAGCCTGCTGGGCTCATTCGATCCCTCCACCTCAGTCTTCCAAGTAGTTGGAACTACTGGTGATCGCTACAACTCCCAGCTAATGTTTTGATTTACTGTAGAGATGAGGTCTCATTAAGTTGCCCAGACTAGTCTCGAACCCATGGGCTCAAGAAATCCTTTCACCTCAGCCTCCCAAAGTACTGGGATTATGGGCTTAAGCCAGCACACCCAGCCCCCATGGAATTTTAATACCACAGATATGCTTTATCTGTTGATGTTGTCAGGTAGAGTTGAAATTTGGAAGTGCTAAAAGCTATAGTAATATTTAAGATTGTTTTCACCCACAGTACCCCAAAAGTCACCCTTGGGAGTGATATTGCCCCTATCCAAAATGCATGTATTAGAAAGTTGGCTCAGAAAGATTGTAACCAGACTCTGTGTGTTGTGGTTCTCCTTCTACAAGGGAGCCAGATTCACTCTTGGTTGAACACAGGCCTAGTTGCTAAGTTCAAAAGGTTAGGAGAACTAAAAAATCAGGGCGGTGTCAGAAGGTGTGGTGGAGTCTTTGTTTTCTGCCACTTTTACCCAGTCTCAAGATTCCATGTAGGAGCTGTTCCCTGGTTTATTCTTCTGCAGGTCAATGGGAGGGTTGAGCAGCTGGTTCACATTTCCTTCTTGGTGTAGTTAATCTGCTAAGAGCCTTTAAGCCTTAGAAATTTATTCACCCATTTTCTTTCTGCTCAGATCTGCCAAGTAATCCTAAACTTCCCTCAAGTGGAATGACCAAAGTCTAGACTTGAGGCAGAGAATATTAGCAAACTCATTTGGTTGCATTTCTAAAGCCACTTTAGCCAATTACCAGTAGCAAAACTGAGAATGTGATCTTCATCTTTTCTATGCTCTTTTTCTCACTTGGTTTTAAATCCTGAAAGGGAAAATGAGGTTATGTATATGATCCCTAACACTCTAATTCATAGTCATAGCTTCTTTATATTGTAGGTCTCCAAGACTACACACCAGGGGTTTCAGCCATTGTTTTAGAACCTCGAATTCGATATTGCAAATAGTACGTTTTGTTAAATATTTGTTGGATGTTTGATAGATAACCTAATTAATTTAATAGTAATTTGAACTGTCATTTTAAAATGTTTGTTCCAATCTTGACTCTAAAATAAATTATCTGTGTGCCCTTGAATACGTCACTTCTTCTCTGGCCCTCGGTTTCTTCGTATGAAAGATGAAGAACAGTTTAATCTGTGTGCTCTGAAGGTCCTCTCAGGTCTGCCATTCTAGGATGCTGGGACACAGATGCACAGATGTGATACTACTGAAATATTTAAAGAGATAGGGTAATAGGTGAAAAAGAAAATTTCATAATATTAATATGCTTGTGGTCCTGAACCATAATTATTGGAGCAATACTGCTGTTTCTCGAGCTCTTGGGACCTGGGTGGCAGCTTTTCTACCTTTCCGAGGAATTCTAGAGCAACTAAGAGAAGAGAATAAGGTGGGAGAAAAAATAATGAATGAAAGGGGGAAGGAGGGAGGGACAGAAAATGAGACAGTGAACAGGGAGCTGGATAGAGAAAGACAAAGTCACAAGGAGTATAGCAACTCAGGGACAGACAAACAGAGAAAGACAGAAACAGAGATGGAAAGATTCAGAGACTGAAACAGGGGAAGAGAGAGAATCGAACCTGAGAGAAATAAACAAAGACAGAAACATATACAGACACAGAGGGAAGGGAGAGAATAAGAAAAGACAAAAAGATGGAACTACAATAAAATAGAAGCAAAAGAGAGGCTCAGAAAGAGAGACAAACAAGAAAAGAGCTTAGGAGGAGACATAGCCAGTGATTTTCAAGGAGGAAAAAAGACAAAATGAGACATTTTTATAACCTTTTCAAATGAACATCATTGCCAGATTTTTTTTTTTCCCCTCTCGGGTACCTTGGGTTGGGCAGAGGCGTCAGATCCCACTTGTCTCTCTCCCACTCTAAGACTGTGAGTCTGCTCCAAGACAAAGTTATTTGATTCCTGGGTGCCGTTAAATGCTTTCTTGCTTTCATTTACAATGTGCTAGGACATGATGTTCCTCGGGAGATTTCGTGTAGGAGAGAGTCCCCGCAGCCAAGAATAGCAGGGGCTGCCAGCAGTCCTCCTGAAACCACAGCACAGCCCAGAGTGGGAGCACGTTCGCACTTCAACTTCATGAGTTTGCAACTTCATTTTAATATACCCCGCAGGGCCAACACCAAACAAATCCACCCCTAACCCAGAAGCAACCCCACCCCCATGCCGATCTCCTAAAAAAGCACTTCCTTAAAATATGAGACACGAAGCCCGGTGAAGATTCTGCGTGCTGCAGATATTTGTTGATTCTTGGAATCCCTTCAGGGAGCCTGTGAGCTCCTTGAGAGCAGGGGGATTTCTATATTTATCCCAGTTCTGGACTTCGGGCTCTCGCAATTGGAATGGCACCTTCCATGAATTGCCTAAAGTGGTGTTTCGACATCCACGTCGGTTCACACGTGATCCTGCTTTTCTTTCTTAGCTTTTTTTAACCCCTACGTCCTTCCCCAATCTTTTCTTTCATTAAGGAATTCACTCTCATGTTTAATGTGTGTCTCCAATTCACTCTCCATACACTAACTTTCATATGTGTGACTTTGTGAACATGGATTGCACCGTTCTGTATGTGCTGTTATATTCCTCCTTAAGTGATTGTGGTCTGTCTTCCATTCTATATTGTAGTCGATGCATATCTGTAGTAAAATTACCCAACATGGTGCCGTCTCTTGGGAGGTACTCCACAAATATTTTAGACAAAGTCATGAGTTTTGACTTCTATTTTATTATCCTTTCTTGCAACAACATATGACCAAGTAAGGTTCACACACAGAGAGAGCTTCAGTGCTTTCTACAATATGTGAGAAGGTACAAAGTCCCCTTCAGACTATCTGATCATACTCAAGGAAGGCTTCAATAGTCCTGAGAACTACCAGGATAAAATGGAATTACCATTGGAATTGAAATCTGAAGATCTGAGTTAGGATCTTTGGTCTACACATTTACTACTTGAGGAATCTCAATTGAATCATTTCTAAAATCTAAGAAATAAGCTAGGCATGGGGCCTCACCTTGGAATACCAGTACTTTGGGTAGGAGGCAGGAATGTTGTTTGAGACTAGGAGTTTGAGACCAGCCTAGACAACAGAGCAAGACCTTGCCTCTACAAAAAAAAACTCAAAACAGTAGCCGGGTGTGGTGGCACGTGCCTATAGTCCCAACTCCTTAGGAGGCTGAGGCAGAAGATCATCTGAGTCCAGGAGATCAATACTGCAGTAAGCCATGAATGTGCCACTGCACTACAGTCTGGGTGACAGAATGAGACCCCGACTCTAAAGAAAGAAAGAAAATGAAACCTATCTTGCTTACCTCTCATGAGAGTCAAATGAGCTAAAACTTGCAAAGATTTTTGTAAATGGCAGGAATTTAATACTTTACCCTTATTTTAGGTTATCTATACTGCTATCAATCCAAACACTGACGTAAAAAAGAGAAAGGGAGAGAGTTCATTTTAAGCTTCACAAAGAAAAAGAACAGTGTCTGGCTACATAGTAAGTACATAATCTTTATTGAGTGGGGGAATGGTCTTGGTTTTCTTTCTTGGTTGTTTCTTGTTTACTCTCTCTGTTCTAATGCCTACCTACCTTCTTACTGTTAAGCTTGGTCTTCTTTTTCAAGCCAGACCCTTGTGTCCTTGGTATATAAGAAAGAAGAATCATCTCTGACCTTCATTGCTCCATTGGACACAGATGATATGAACCTCTGATTGCACAAATATCACTGCTTCTAGGACTCAAACTCTGGGGGATTTTGACCACAATACCTTCCTTTCTTCAAACTCACATTTTTATATCAAATCAATAACCAAAAAGAAAAAAAAAAGTCTATGTGCATCAGGTATGAAAGAAGAAAGAATAACCCATGTTGCCATCAGAGATTTAACGGGAACCATTCTGCCTTGGAGTCTAAGAGAGGGAGGAACAGGAGTTAGGGATTGGCAGTAGTGGGGAACTGCCAGGGGAGGTGGGGTGGGATTGGCAGTTGAGGGAAACTGCCATGGGGTGGGGGGGCACACCTCCTCAACAAGGGTACCTGCATAATGAACATTTGTATGCCTAACTCTGAATTGTACCCCACATCTTTAAAACTTAAAAAAAAAGAAGAGATACAGTTGAAGCCACTTGATCAATCTTCACCCTACCTAAATAGTGTCCCCTCCAGTCCTTTTAAACCCACACCTGGGGCTCAGGGGTCAGTCCCTAACACTGTGAAAGGAGAGAAGCAATACCCCCTATGGGGATAAAGAGGCCTTCTACATTAATATAAAGAAATTCCTAAGGAGAAGTAGCATTGCTTTTGTTTTCTCTGAGAACTTTCTCAGGCATACACGATGAATAAAAACAGCTTTGAAATTCAGGCTACATTTAAGTCCAAATTTCTAAATCTTCGCTATTAATTCCTTTTTAATTGACATGGAATGTATCCTCAATTATTAATAGAAAGTGTACTTTTAGGAGTCTAATTAAATGCTCTAATCACATTTCTACCATTAAAAACAGTTTTAGGGTTTTGTTGTTTCTAATGAGCTGTTTATTTTGCTGATAACCACAGTGTGGATGAAAGGGGAGATTCAAAAACAGCTCCAAATACTCAAAAAGAAATAACTTTGCTATTGATAAAAATAATAACCTCATGTACAGCAGGGGGTGGTAAGGAAGCCTAAACTTATTGCTGCTGTGTTGATTGCGCAAATGTCACTTCCTTAAAGAGGGAAAATTAGTTTTTAAGCCTGGTTTAGCAGCCAGAATCTCTGGCTGTCTGCATAATATTGAATTTTTCAAGGCTTCTATGATGCCCTGGGGTGTGGTGTTTTGCATGCAAATTACAAATTATATAATGTTAAAGATGTTATTTAAGGAAAAAATGAAGACTGAGTTCTCATCCTATTTTTTTCCTTTTAATTCTCCTTTCCAACCTTTCTGGTCCTCCAACTTCAGATGACATTTATCAAGTACCTAGTGTGTCTTCAAGGTTCTTATATTATTTGAAATTCATGGCAATCATTTGAAAACAGCTGAATTATCCAATTGTTGTGGATGAAGAAACTGAGGCTCAAAGACCTTAATTCAGCTCTCTGCTCTACATCAGAACCTCTTGAACTTAGACACATATTAGAAGCCCTTGGAAAGCTTGTTAAAACACAGATTACAGGCCCACCCAAGTTTATGCTTCAGTAGGTCTCCAGGTAGAGCCCAAAAGTGTGCCTTTATAAGGAGTTTCTAGATATGAAAATCACTGCTCTGTAACATACTACCTTTTCACCCAACTCTTAGAATTTAGAGTTAGAAAAGATGCCAAGAGGTCATTTGATTCATGTCTCTGCTCTCAGATAGGTAAGATATTGATTATGCCTATTTTATAGACAAGTCATTACAGAATTGTCAAGAGCAGTAGAAGGAGGGAATGTCCTGCCCAGAATCATCCCAGGGGTTAGTGTTAGGCTCCTCTCATTTATCACTACATTTGGCATATTGCAGATAAGACACTTTTAAAGTAAGAACTCATCTCATGAGCTAATCCCTACTCTACTTCCTGACCTGAAAGCCAAGCCTCAACTGGAATCCAGTTAGCTGGAAAGAGCCAGACTCTTCCCAATACCAGGATCAAGGTCCATTGCTCATGATGGGAATGAGGGAAGTGGGGCAGGAGGAGTGAAAGGCGAGAAGGGTCCCTCAATCAAGGCCAGGTCCTCAACTTCACCAAGGCTTTTGTCTACTCCAGAGAGGTTTTTACAGGTGACTCACATAGCCATAGTGAGCCCATCAGGGTTTGAAGGAAGATACTGATCATTTTATTTTACACTTGTATATATTCCCTGTGATATTCTACGAGTTCATTTTTCAATTAATTTAACACATTGTTGTCTTTATATCTTTGCACCTGAGAAAAGTTTAATTGAAAAAGAAATATGTCAATGTTTCAACATGAAACTTATAGCAAAGTATGAGTCTTTGCGACCCTTTGTCACATTTCTTTATTTTTTGTCAAATTAAAGTGAGCTTCAAAAGAGTGGCCCACACTTGCCTCCCTACCTCAAAGAGACTCTGACCAAAGTACTTGCAACAATATAGAAGCTGAAATGTACAAGCTAACATTTATCAAAGTATAAATAAGAAGAGAATTATAAGGAAATCCCAGATATGTGTTCAAAGCCTACACCTCTCTGAGATTCTGAGATCCCCATCCCGCTCTGGAGAAGTAGGAAGATCAGGGTCCCCACACATGTCTGGTTATAAAATCAGGGAGCCCTCCATCTGCAAGGCCTCCCTCATCCTAAAACCTGTGCTCCTGGCTGCACAGAGTCACTGCAGTAAAATCCAGATCTGAGCATTTTACACCCCTTGTGGCATTCTCCATAGGGGCATTGATCTAAAGTAAAGTCCACATCACTTGGCACAATTTATAAAGCACTGAGCACACCATGGGCAAGGGCTGAGGTCAATTTTCTCTTCTAATTGTCATTGACTAATGGCGCAGATTTTGGTTGCAAGCCATCTTCAGGTTTTTTTATGAAAAGAAATTGTATATGAAGTTGCAATCAAGGAAAAAAAGACGTTACCATTTAGGATTTCACATCCATTGTCTGGATATGATTGCAAGTAAGATGGGGAAGTTCAAATCTAATTGCTATGGAAACATAAGTACTTTTATGTTTTGAATTAGGTCTCAGCACTCCTTTCTGCATGTTCATTGCATTTGAGCTTGAATATTTAAATATCAGCATATCTCTAGAACTAAGAGTGTTGAATCTGGAGACAAAAGCAATCTAGAAATCGGAGGAGTCATTTATCAGAAAAGAAAACATGCAGCTAGAAAGGTACAAGGCTGGGGATCTGCCTTGGACCACTCTTGTTTCAAAGTCTGTGTTCTTTGTTGCCTGGTCACATGTGTGCATGAGGTAGGTCAGAGGACAATTATGGAGGGGTGTCTCTAGAAGACCGAACCTGTTGCAAGGCTCCCATCATTCACAATCAGGTTGGTATGCTGAACTCACTACGTAAACTTGATCAATTCCTTTGTTCAGTTTGAGCATCAAACTCCCTTTCCCCTACTTTCCTTTTCCTTTCTGAAATTATGATTCATTAAAAATATTCATCTCCATTCATCCTTACAGACTTCATAGTCAGAAGATCTTCTAAATGTATTGATTTTCTTAAAAAGTTTTTGCAAGCCGGGCTCTGTGGCTCAGCCTGTAATCCCGCGCCTTTGGGAGGTTGAGGTGAGTGGATTGCCTGAGCCCGCGGGTTCGAGACCCACCTGGGCAACTTGGCGAGACCTCATCTCTACAATAAATCAAAATATTCGCCGGGCACGGTAGCGCGCGCCTGTCATTCCAGCTACTTGGAAGGCTGAGGTAGAAGGATCGCTGGAGCCCAGCAGGTCGAGGCTACGGTGGCCGGGAGCGGCCACTACACTCCAGTCTGGGTGACAGAGTGAGACTCCAACTAGAAAAAAAAAAAAAAGTTTTTGCAGACTTAAAATAGGGTTTAATTCCTCCTCATTTTTTCCTGCTTTTCTGTCTCTCTGTTGTTCTCTCGCTTTCTTTCTCTATCACTTTCTCGTCTATTCTTGTCCTTCTATTCTCTATTCTCTCTCCTTTGCAACCATCTTCCACAGCTCACTTCCCCTCAGATAGCTACTTGGGCAAAACTACTTGGACAAATGTCACAAGTATACTCAGTGATTATGTGTATCAGCTTGGGCTGCTGTAACAAAATACCACAGGGTGGGTGGCTTAAACAAAAAAAATCTATTTTTCCACAGTTCTGGAGGCTGGGAGTTCAAGATCAAAGTGCCATCAGAGTTGATTTCTTGTAAGTCCTCTCTTACTGGCTTGTAGACGACTGCCTTCTCACATGACCTTTCCTCTGTGTATTGAGACAGAGAGAATAGCGTTAGCTTTCTGGTATCTCTTCCTCTTTTGTAAGGATACCACTCTCATCAGATAAGGGTCACACCCTTATCATCTTACTTAATTTTTATTACCTACTTTTAGGCCTTATGTCTAAGTGTCATCAGTCACATTGGGGATTGGGACTTCAGCATGTAAATTTAGAGAGGACACAGTTCAAATCATGACAGTAACCTAGAACAAGCCATGAACCTTTCTATGCCTCTCAACCACATCAATAAAATAAGATGTTTGGGCCAGATGATCTCTTAGATCCTATACAGCTTGAGCATGTTTTTCTCCCCAGACGAGCCAGAGGGTCATGGATAGCAACCCTGCATTCCTGCCCCTCCTTCCCAATGTTACCTTCTCTTGGAGCTTCCACCTGCTTCTGTAGAAGATGGGAGATTTCTCAGGACTGCTGAGGGCCTCCTTTCTACCTGGGAGAAGAAGAGATAAATGCCTTAGACCTCTTCCTGGCAGGTGAGCGGCCAGCTAAATGGTTGCAACAGTGACTGATGAGAAGTTTGATTCGGCAACCAGAGGCGCTTAAGGGAACTTCAGTAGCTCTCAGACAATGGACCCCGGGGCAGCGAGCAATATGAATCTATTAATGGCAAATCACATCACACAAAAAATGGATCTGCCTTGGGATGAGCTTTATAAATGAGGGCATGAAAGAAACAGAGTGCCTTTGATGTTGTCGACCTGAGGGACGATTCTAGCCACAGCCTGGTGAAAAGCATGGGATTGGCAGGCAGAGACTTAAAGGAATACGCAGTTGCAGATGAAGACGTAGTTGTGCAAAGGATTAAATTAACCCTAAGCTCATAAGCACGGCATGCTGAAGTCTATTTTACCACTTTCACAGCAAATAATTCTCAGCGACTGTGTTCCTGATGGGTTTGAGTCTGTTCATTTGCACAGTGCGACTGTGTGAGGTGAGGGTAAGTTCTTTGGTCAGCAACAACTTTGCTCATGGTAGAAATATCATTCACTGGCAGCTCTGATTCAGTGTAGATAGGATATGAAATGTGAAGTTTCTGGTCACATAATAAACCTTTCTTTATCTGGTCCTTGCTTGCTCCTTTGGTCGTGTCTATATATGGGACTAATATTCCACTGACATGCCCTGATTCAGCCATTTCAGTTAAAATTGTTTTATACTGGCTGCTAAATAGTCTCAGCTCATGTTACTAATGCACACTCACCCCACTTTCCTGGTTTTTCTCTTAAACTCCTCAGCATTTCCCAAGATTCACCAGCTAGAGTGATGTCTGGCCCTGCCAGCATCCCCTGTTTCTGTTGTTTGGAGTTTATGGCTGACAGAGATGAGCTGCCCAGGTCCTCCTTCAATGAAGGGTTTAACATTTCATTGCAAGGAATTCAGTCAGCAGAAACTATCCAATATTTGGTTTGGCTGTGGAGAGCTAGGGTCATGCTTTTCTTGGCACAACAATTTCAAATAAATCAGTAAGATGGGGTTGGAGGGTCTGGTTATTTCAGCTCAACAGGTACTCTTGATAGGCAGGATTTTCTCTGAACTGCCCTTGATGGGCCAAAGCTTGTTGGGTCTGGATCTTGGTGCAGCATCTCCCACCGTCCAATCTTCTTTCCACTCTCTTCCTGTCAAAAGTCAACACCTAATAAGTCTTTGGGACACCAAATTCCACCCCCGCACCTGCTTTCAGAAAACTCAACCTCCAAAATACAGGTTTTATGAGTTGTTAGATGTTTTTTTACTATCAGTTCTGCTTATGTAAACGAGGTTGTTTTTATTTCCAAGGCACCCCATATTACCTCGAGCCTCTAAACCTTAGCACCTGCTGTTCTTTCATTTTATACATTCTCCTGCCATCATTATTCACCTAGATTAATCTACACTTTCGTTCAGAAACACTTGGTAGTCTAATTCTATCAGTCCTAAGAAGCCTTTCACGATTGTATTAGAGTTGTATTGCTGTGTAATAAAATACCACAAACACAAAACAACACAAATTGACTCTCTCAGAGTTTCATGAGGTCAAAAATCAAGGTACTGGCCAGAACTGTGATGTCATCCAAGTCTTAGGATCCTCTTCCAAGCCTATTCATGTTTGTTTTTTGCTTCTGGGGACAGAAATTCAGTTCCTTGATGTAGTCTGATTGATGTTCCACTATCTTGCTGGCTGTTCACTTTCTTCTAGGAAAGCAGAAGAGTGTGTTAATCACACTTCATCTTCTTTCAAAGGACTTTCCTAATTAGTTCAAGTCTACCCAGGATAAACTCCCTTTTGATTAATTCAAAGGTGACTGATTGCAGCTCAGTCACAGGAGTGATATCCCATCATATTCACAGATTCCACTCACCAGAAGAACAGCCTCTGTCTCCAGCACAGTCAGTCATCACAGCAGAGGAAATGGAGAGTTTTAATAACTAAATAATAATAACTTAATAACTAATTAAATGATTTTAATAATTTAATAATAATAAAATTCTCTGGCCTGGCAGTGACACAAGCACTTTGCTCACAATTCGTTGACCAGAACTATAAATGTGACCTGCTCGACCACAGGGTGGCCAGGAAGTGCCCGGAAGGTGGACAGCTGGAAATATTTGACAACCACTATTAAGAAGGATAAAGATTTTGTCTTTTGCTTCTGTATCCCTAGTACTTACTCAGTGATTGAAAGGCTGTCAATTAATGTAGACAGCAAGAGAAAATATTTCCATAAACCTTCTTTTCCTTATTTCTTCTACCATCTTGAAATTCAGAAAATGACAATTCATTCAACTGTATTTTCTTGTTTTCTATTTACTATTGTCACAAAAAATAATGTTATTGAAATTTTTAAAAAATTCCATAGATTAGAAATCAAAGAGCATATCTAAAAGCAATAATCAAAGAGCAAATTCCATAGTTTCGAAATCAAAAACCATTTCAATGTTATTATGTCTAAGTGAAACCATAGCTCTCTACTATGTATGTGATCCTTTTTTTTCCCTAGGGGTCTTCAGAGGACTGTCCATTTGCTCATATGCTGAGGGTAGATACTCTTCCTGTAAACCTAAAATGTTAAAAAAGAATTATAATTAGATGTGGTATGAATTAAATATCCATAGCAACCATTTTCATTATTTTTGTAAGAAAGTGCCCTTGAAGAAGCAAATTCAGAACATTCCCTACATTGTAGTATTTTTAATCTTGTTGTCAGTGTGATACAGATAAACTTCAGAGCAGCAATACACAAGCGGTTCATTCAAGCAGCCAGAGTGTTGGAATGGTGCATTTGGGATGAACAATGAGCAAACTGAAGCTATATCAGCCTTTTCCCAAAACACTGATTTAAAATATAACACTTCAGTTAGTCCAACATTTTGTCCACTATCAAATGTGTCTAAAGAATCCTCTTTGGTGACTTCATCTTGATTCTTCCTTTATAGTTGTAAACTTTAGACTTAATTATCAAATTAATGAGTTTTAACACCCTGTAGAGATGGACAAAGTGGAATAACAGTTAAGTGGATACGGGAAGGGTAGTCTCGTCTAGTACCAACAGCCAAGAGTCACACTGTCATCAGACAAGTCCAAATTCTGTCCCATAAAAGGGATAGTAGGCATGAAGATATAAATAAGGGTTAAGAGATTGACAAGAATACATGACTGGCTAGTGCCACACTCTTGGTACTGAGGCTACAGAAGACAGTGTCATTACTTAAAGCTCCAGATGGCACCAGAACAAGGTACCTCAAGCATTCAGACTCAAAGATGTAGAGATCTCGAGATTGACAAGAACACATGACTGGCTAGTGCCACACTCTTGGTACTGAGGCTACAGAAGACAGTGTCATTACTTAAAGCTCCAGATGGCACCAGAACAAGGTACCTCAAGCATTCAGACTCAAAGATGTAGAGATCTCAGGGCCAGGCTAAGAAGACCAGGGAAAAATGACCCTGGTCAATAAAAAGCAAGATATCTAGTTGGGTAACACCAATCCAGACTTGTATGAGCTACACATAAAAGGCCTAAGGTAGGCGATCACTTAATACTCCATACGGTGAGACCAAACCATATGTAGACAGGTTGGAGAATCCAACTGCCAGATGTGGGCAGAATACGACTGACTGACCATGGGAGCAAGAATAAACCAGCATGGGATTAGGGTTCAGCATCTTGAGAGAAACAGGGAAGGTTGTCAAGTTGTAGAGAAAGAAGATAAACAGAAATGACATAGAGACCCAGGGTTAATGCTAAGAGGAATGATAGGCACGTATGCCATAGGAACTAGGATCCAGATGGAAGGACGTCTAGATCAATTTCCTGAAACAATACATTTCCCCTTGGTGCCCCATCTAAGACTCAGAAATGCTTTACCCTTTATTGCCTTAAAGTGCAGTTTATAATACATGTGCAGGAAACAATGAACAGGTATAAACACCATAAGGTCTGAGGCTAGACCACTGTAGCCCCACAAAGAACAAGGGAACATAATGTGGGTAATAAGAAATTGGAAGTGCAAGGATGCTGTGGGAGTTCTCTTGAGTAAGGCAGGCTCTCAATATTTTTTGTTTTCATTCACAGAGCAGACGCTCAATATTTTTTTCCTTTTTTTTTAGTGAAATCATAACCAGTCTTTGCCCTCAAGGAGCTTGCAGGCCAAAAGTATACCAGACAGCATGATTCTATAGTATTAGCTGCTGCATCCCCTTGGCACAGAAAACATTAGGGAAACCATTTCAATGGAGCTCTTTCTGCTTCTCCAGAGGGAGGTAGGAACCACTTGGCAATTGTCAGCAAGATCAGTAACCCTGTTGTAATGACAAGAGGATATAAACACAAGTTTCTTTTTCTTTCCTTTTCTTTTTTTTTTTTTTTTTGAGTTGGATCTCACTTTGTTACCCAGGCTGGAGGGCGATGTTGACGGCCTCTTGATGAGGCACCTGAGGCTGCACGTCCCAAAGAAGGAAATTATGTTCCCACCACTGGATTCCACAAGTGAGAAAACCTTAGGAGAGCAACAACCACTTGAGTCAAGAGGATAATGGAGTCACTGTGGCCCAGCAAGAATTTAAGCAAGCAGTCAAATGGGTTATACAGTTCTGGTGGTAATTTCACAGAGGATTACTTTTGGAGAAAGAGATCCACGATAATGAGAAGAAAGAATCTTCCTCTACTCTTCTTTTCTGGAAAAAACATCATCTTAACCCAAACAGGTTGTGCAAGGCTTCTCTTGTTCTCGGTTATCAAAGGCCCCAGTGGGCTTGAGTGGGGGGTGGTTAATTACTAACACTGATAGGAGTGTTCACATCCTCATCTGAGACTGGCCCTTTGGCCCAAAATTCAATTTACCTCCTCTTTACTGAGAAGTCAATTTTTTTTTGTGTGAGGCTCTAGGTCATATGACCTGGTATGTCTGGGCAAGAAAGAAGAATGAACTGAAGTCCAGCATGAGTGAATCTGGGTGATAGAAATGTCACTTATTAGAACTATAAACTCCTAGAGTGGTATAGTAACCTCAAGTCCCATCTAAACCAGCATTGGTACCTTAGGGCAATTATCAGAAGGTGAGGTTTGGGATGAAAGAGGGTTACTTTTAGCAGCGGTGGTTCTCAACATGGAGATGAGAGTACAGAATCAGATACCAGGCGGCTGTTAGCAAGACATTACTCATTACTCAACAAATAAAACTCGTCATTCAAACTCATTCTAAGAGGCAATGGAGGTGGAAAATACAAATGTATTTCAAGAAGCACAGGAGTTAGGAAAGCAAAGTTTTCTTGAATTCCCATCATAGGCTCTATAAAATTAAAATCTGGGACACTAAAAGACCTTTCTCAAACCTGGTTGTAGGTGAGCAGAAAAGCAGTCCTGGTCATCAATCCTTTGTAGCTTCTGACTATAGTCTGAGGAGACCAAATTTAAGGAAGGCTGGACCACAGGTGCCCCTTGTATAGTAATGCACTTTACCTACTTTCCTTGCCCCTTCCCCTGGCACCTGATTTATGCTTGATGAATGGCTTTCTTCTCTCTCCAAATTTCCTTTGCTGATGCTCTCCTTGATTTTTCAAGCTCCCCACTCTGAGTGTCCTTCAAAAGTCAGCCAGAGAGGTTTTTTTTTTTCTGGTTGTGCTTCCCTGATCCTCCAGAATCTGAAGTGTCCCTTCCAGAGCACCTTGGACTTAACCCTCCTCTCACATTTTTCATTCTCACTTACTGATGTTTGCTTGTCTATCCCACTAGGCTGTGAGCTGCTTGAGGGCCTGGACAAATCACAGTGTTGGGAATAATGTCTAATGCATTTGTAAGTACTGAATCAATACATTTTGGGGTGTCTAAATGAAGAATACATGAAGTGTTACCAAGGCTGAGTTTCTAATGCAGCACATCAATGTTGTCACCACTGACATAAGGCCTCAGTTTCTCAAGGCAACTGCTTGGATGCTTGCGTTTGCTAAAAATCAGTTTCATTATTTAGAGTAACACTTTCTTCTCTGTGAGTTTGTTTTGTTTCAACAACTATCCAGATAGTAAATGGGGTTCGATATTTCCAAAATTATAGGACCATATTTCATTAAGGATGGATTCAAACAAGCAAAGGAAGAAAATTCCATAGCCAAGGACATTGCCCCAAATGATTTATCTATCATATCACTATTTTTGTGCCCTTACACACTTTGAACTTTCTAAAGTGATGCATGAGTAACATGGGGGGGTTGGCTTAAATACCATGTCATATATAACTTCTATAAAACTCTTTCAACTATTTTCTCATCAAAGAGTCCATTTCCTTTTGGGTCTAGCCAATCTTTCAGACTCCCCTGGAGACTTAAGTTTCATCATGGAAACAGTCAATAATGTATCCCAAGGTTCAAAACCTCAATCTATACACAAGGTCCCAGGAACAATTTCTTGTGACTCCCATGACTTCCATTTACTTGTGACTTGGGAATCAGAAAACCAAGTTCAATCTCTTTCTAAATATACTCTCAGAAAATTTCCCTGACACATTCGGATCTAAAGCCCAAATGCTTTTTCAAAATTATTATTTTTTAATGTCAAGTTTTGAAACTTGAAAAGTTATTTCCTAATTAGCTATGTTATTAGATGAATACATCTGAGAAAATAACATAAAAGGGCAGAAAACTCCCAAATAACACTTTTTTTCCTAGCAAGCAACCTTTATATTTATGTTTGACTAACACATGATAATGAGTTTTTATTTAATGACTGCATGGCACTATGGAGCAGGAGAGTGGAAAAGAGGTTCTGAACTACATTCATAAAAATAATGATGATGCAATGTATTTCAGTAGGTTTCAGAATTCATAGCATGCTTTCAAATTTTCATTCCTTTAACTCTTACAAAAGCTCTTTAAGGATGGTTGGGTGGCTAAAAATGAGCAAAGGTTTTTAAATTAGACACCTAGAGTCCAATTCCAACAGTGCTATTCATTAGCTGTATGATCTTTATCTGGTGGCATGACATATCCCAGAATCAGTTTCTTTATAATTAAAATAATAATACCAATCTATGCTTGCATCAAATTTCTAAATACAAAAATTAATATAAAGAGTAAATAGATTATCCTACATGAAGTGCCTAGTACATAATATAGGCCCATTAAATGTGATGATCCCCTACAATTCTATTTTATAGGTAAAAATATTAAATTCTGAATTATTATATACTTTGTCCTTGGTCACATATCTAGTAAATGACAAAAAAGCTGCATTTAAAACTAGACATATCATTCAAGGTCCTGGCAGAAAACTGAAACTTCAGCAAGGATTTTTGAAGAATTTTTAAAAATTATAACTATTTATAGAAGTTTCAGTCAAGTTAAAGGAGGTTAAAAGAAATTTTGAGTTATCCAGTGACTAACAACAGCCCAAACATCATTAATAGTCCTTAGTCTTTTATTTTTACTTTAAAGATGTAGGGTACAATTCAGGGTTAGGCATACAAATGTTCATTATTCAGGTACCCTTGCAGATGAGGCGTGCCCCCATCCCATAATAGTTTCCCACTACTGCCTATCCCATGCCCACTTCCCTGGCAGTTTCCCATTATTGCCAATCCCTTTCTTATAATAGTATGATAATTGTTCAAAGTCTGCTTATGAGTGAGAACAAGTCGTACTCAGTTTTCTATTTTTGTGATAGATCACTGAGTATGATAGACTCTAAATTTATCCAAGTTGCTGCAAAGTCCATATGCTTGTCCTTCCTCATGGTTTCATAATATTCCATTGTATACATGTACCACATTTTTTTTAATCCAGTCCAGTTTTGATGGGCAGCATGGTTGGTTCCATGTTTTTGCTGTTGTGAATAGTGCTGCAATAAACATGCATGTGCAAGTATCTTTTTTGTAGAATGATTTGAGTTCCTCCAGGTGTATTTGGAAAAGGGGAATTCCTGGATCATATGGAGGGTCAATGTCTAGTTCTTTCAGAAATCTCCACACTGTTTTTCAAAGATGTTGCACCAGTTTGCATTCCCACTGGCACTGTAGAAGCATTCCCTTTTCTTTGCATCCTCTCCAGCATCTGTGATTTGTTTTATTAATGAGGACCATTCTTACTGGGGTTAGGTGGTATCTCAATGTGGTTTTGATTTGCATTTCTCTAAGGATTAGTGAGGCTGAGCACTTTTTCATATGTCTGTTGGCCACCCGTATATCTTCTTTTGAGAAGTGTCTCTTCATGTCTTTTCCCCACTTTTTAATGGATTGCTTGTTTTTTTTCTTTAGGCACATTTGAATTCCTTGTAGAACCCAGATAGCAGACCTTTGTCAGATATACTGTTGGCAATATTTTTTCCAGACTGTCTCCCTGCTCTCTTTATGGTTTCCTTTGCTTTGCAGAAGCTTTTCAGTTTAATGAGGTCCCACTTGTCTATCTTATCTCCTATGGCATGCTCACTTGGGGTTTTGATCAGGAATCGTTTGCCAGTTCCAATTTCCATAAGGGTTTCTCTTGTATTTTCTAAGGTTCTTATAGCTTGAGGTTTTACATTTAGGTCTTTGATTCATTTAGAGTTGATTTTTGTGTAGGGTGACAGGTAGTGGTCCTGTTTCAATCTTCTGCATGTGACTAGTCAGTTTTCCCAGCACCATTTACTGAATAGGTTCCCCTTTCCCCAGCGGTTGTGGTGGAGGCTTTGTCAAAGATGAGTTGGTTGAGAAATTGAGGTTTTTGCTTCTGGAATCTCTTTTCTGTTGCATTGGTTCGTATGCCTACTCTTGCACCAATACCAGGCTGTTTTGATTACTGTAGCCTTATAGTAAATTTTGAAGCCTGGAAGTGTGATACCTCTTGTTTTGTTTCCTTTGCTAAGAATTTTTTTGGTTATTTGTGGTTGTTTATGTTTCCATATGAATTTCTGTATTGTCATTTCCAGGTCTGAGAAGAATGATATTGGTAATTAATGGGTATTGCATTAAATCAGTAGATTGCCTTGGGTAGGATAGACATCTTAACAATGTTGATTCATCCTATCCATGAACATAGAATATTTTTCCATTTGTTTATGTCTTCTTGGATTTCTTTAAGCAGTGTTTTGTAGTTTTCATTGTAAAAGTCTTTCACTTCTCTGGTTAGGAAGATGCCGAGGTATTTCATTTTTCTTGTGACTATTGTGAATGAGACTGTGCTATTTATTTGGTTCTCTGCCTGGTTGTTGTTGATGTATAAGAATGTGACTACTTTTGCACAATTATTTTGTGCTCCAAGACTTTGTCAAAGTCCTTTATCAGTGCAATCAGGTTTTTGACAAATTCTCTTGGATTTTTGAGGTATAGGATCATATCGTCAACAAAGAGGGATAACTTAACTTCCTCTTTTCCTATTTGAATACCCCTGATTTCCTTCTCTTGACTGATTGCTCTAGCTAGGATTAGTCCCTAGTCTTAAAAAAGAAAAAAAAGGGGGTTATGAAACAAAAGGTCTACCCAACAAGAGTTATTTTCACAAAAAATCCACAACTCATGCTAAAAATCACTCCAAAGCAGTGAGAGGGAAGGCAGAAAGAATAAAGCCTTAGACTTGCTTTCTTCCTACACTTTAATCTTCTGTTGGCATCTCCCATTGGCCAAACCTAAAGAAAGACAAAAGACAAAGGAGCTGTGGTGCTGCCATGAGTTGATCTCAGCTTCTTAAAGCATAAGAAGCACTGAGATAGACCAAATCTGTCCTTTTGCCTTAGTAATTCACATTCACTGATGTACAAACTACACTTTTCTTTTTCAAGAACCCCCAAATACCATCAATCATGCCATTTGGCCTGAGATCCATGATCCATGATCCATATTAAATCCAGTTACGGATGTTGTTATTTGAGTGCAGTTCTTTGCATGAGGATCTTCTTGAAGCAGAAAACTATCAACTAAAAAAACAAATGATCTGTTCCCCAAACTCAAAACATGCTATAATGAAACAGAAACAAAATCAAAAACAAAATAGACATTTTAAAAAGGACTAAAAGGAGTTTCTATAGAATTACTGGCATATAGCAATTCTGAAATCTAGCTAGGTACAGGTCAGCTCTCCTATTCTAGGATCAGGAAATTTTTTATTAGGGCTCAGTTTTGCAACCTAGGAGTAATTCTGTATCCTCTGGTTTTTTCAACTCTTGAATCTGCTTTTTTCAGTGAGTGAGAGAGGCTTCACTCAACATAACTGCTTATGAACCAGTAAAAATTGTGTCTTTCTGTACCTCCACTTTGAGTTCAGCTATTTTAAACCTCTCTATTCTCAAGGGAAAATGTCTTCACCAGATACTAAAGCTATAACCACTAAAAAGGGAGCTGAGGCCAGCACCTAACCACTTTGGGTTCCTCAAATAACAGAACTGCAGACAAAAAGAGGGTGCTGTAGACTAGGGTGACTGATTCTATCAAAGAACTGTTAGCAAACAGTAACCTAAGGGTCAGGGAGGAGTATGCCTGGAATTGAGAAACTTCTGTGAGGTACTTTCTGTACTCCCATGTCTTATGAAAAAAACTAATGGAAAGCTACAGCAACCTAGTATATTTAGAGTAGCAAATAGTATAGACTCTCAAGAATAAAGGGTTGAACAAAGAAGGCAAGAAACCATGAATACTGAAGCCCTTACTGAGTGCAAAAGAACTGTGAAATGAGGTAGTGGAAAAAGTTACAAACACCACCCTCAACCATTGACCATTTACGTATCTGAGGACTGTGCAATTTCATCTTTGCTTTGATATTAATATTTTTATTTACATATATGATAAGTATTTTTTCACTATTTGATACACATGTTTTGATAGTGATTAACTTTATATCCCAATATTTAGATATCAGATGCCAAAGGGAGACTGACTCAGCTAGAAGGATGGACACTATACAAAGTGACCTCTGAGATCATGCATCTTATTTTGGGGATAGGCTTAACACATTTTTTTTACTGTAAAAGAGATAACTGCATTATGTACATTTAAAACATAATTTTGCTCTTACTTAATTTCAAAGTTCAATATTTTTTAAAAATAGGGTTGTACAAATGCCACATGGACAACAGGTAGACTGTGCCACATTTTGCTCCATCAACCAAGCTGGAACTAGGTTCCCCCAAATCACCTTCCCTGTGTGGCACTAGGTTAGAATTACTTAAGTGAGGAACTTTTATGAGATTTTTATGAGATTTAGAAGGCCATTAATTTTGAGACGCTGTGTTCAGATACAGTGACAGATGCAGAGATAGTAGACGGCTGCACGTTGTGCTCATTCTCTTCTCTTCCCGATTCCTGGTTCAACTAACAGCACCAGCTGCCAGATAATTTGATGCCATCTTAAACCATCTAGCACAAATTATCCAGATAACTGCCATTTTTTGTGTGGCCCCAGGTGAGACTAGCAAAAGAATCATCTATATGAAACCAGACCAAATTGTAGACCCATGACATTATGAACAAATGAAAATAATCTGTTTTAATGTAGAAACCACTAAGTTTTGGGGTGGTTTGCTATGCAATAGATAAGTAATATGCTTGGTATAAATAATGACACATGTTAGTCAATAGATATTTCAAATAGATGAAATAAATATTTAAATACAACTGACCCTTGAGCAACATGAATTTGACTGTGTGAGTTCATTTACAGATAGTTCTGTTGACAGTATCTGCTTCTTCTGCTTCTCCTTTCAGTAGTCTACCTCTTTGCCTCTGCCACTCCTGAGTCAGCATGACCAACTCCTCTTTCTTCTCCTCCTCGGTCTACTCAACATGAAGATGACAAAAATGAATCCCTTTATGATAATCCACTTCCACTTAATGGATTACAAATAATTTTTTTTCTATGATTTTCTTAACATTTTCTTTTCTCTAGCTTACTTTATTGTAAGAATGTAATTTATAATAAATATATCATAAAAATATGTTTCAATTGACTGTGTATGTTATTAATAAAGCTTCCAGTCAACAGTAGGCTATTAGGAGTCAAGATTTTGGGAAAACAGAGTTTAATACAGATTTCTCACTGTATTAAGCATCTCTAACCCTTACCTTGTTCTAAGGTCAACTGTGTATATAGTTAAATATTGTGCTTCAGAGCTAGTGGCATAAATAACTAGATTTATTTATGGGTACTATAAATCTTAAAGTATCTTTTTTCCACTAGTTAAGTGATGGCTCATATTGGGCAATATATGTGAGCGTGTGTGTGTGTGTGTGTGTGTGTGTGTGTGTGTGTACTTGTGTGTATGTTGGTGAATCTCTAACACTTATCACAGAGTCACGCTTACATCAGGCAGTCAAAAAAAGTTTTAAATTAAATTGAGTTGAATGAGTTGCTTTAAAAACTTTTCACCCCCATGGGCTAGTATAAAGTATGAGTTTTGGATTTAGGGTATTTCATCATGTATCAACTCTGTGCCAACTATTAAATTCATGCCAAATATGGTATAGGGATTAAACAAGTATACTATAAAGCCAGATTGTTTAGGTATAGCTTCCAGTTCATATATTTACTATTCATTTTACATCGAGCAAGCTTCTGCCTCTTCCGGCCCATTTATTTGTCTGTCAAATTAAGGTAATCATTTACCCATCTCTAAAGTTTTTTGTGAGGATTGAGAGGTTTAGACCCAAAAATCATTTAGAATAGCTTCTGGCATGTGGTAAGTATTCAATAATCATGCATAGTTTAATTTATATAACAATCTTCTGCCTCAAGTTTTATATCTTTAAAAATGACAATCATTACACCAATCTCCTAGGGCTATAAAAATTGCAGAGAAAATATGTGCAAAAGGTCTTAGAACAAAGTCTAGCTCACAAGAGATTTTAATCATTTTTTCCTCCCTCTTTTCTTCTCTTTTCTGTTTCTTCCCCTAATCACCCAAGCCTGGAAACCTCTTGGCCTCACAACCAGGGAAAGTCTATTCCTATTAATCTTACATGAGGATCAAACAAGAATATATATATCCACATGTGAAACATTCTTTATTTGAAAAAAAAAGATTTGCAAATATTTGCTTCTCTTCTTTTCCTTTCCCTGCCTTAGGAGGCTTAAGGCTTAACCAGAGCAGAGACTTAGATGCTGCAAAAAGACTAAGACATTCATTCTCTCCAAAGCATCTATCATTAGATCAAAGCCATAGTTTAACCATTTGGTCTCTCTGTACCTGAGTTTGTTTGTCTATACAATGAGAGTTCCAATAAGACCCATAATACAGATCTTTTGGATGAATTTGATTGATAGCACATTATTAAAAATCAGTGCAAAAGGGGTATATAGAAGCCAAATTCTGGTCATATCATTTCTCTACTCCAAACTCCTCAGAGTCTCCCCATTGGGTAAGGGCAAGGAACAGGTGACTTAAAGTCTATCTGCTGGAGTTTTGCACAATCCAAAAAAGCCACGTTGTCAACTCTAGCTCTTCCCAAAAACCGCATTCATCATTACCACCAAAATAGCTGCTATTTTCTAAATGTTTGTTGAACTTCAAGCTTCCATGTCCATGCCTTGCTTTATTCCTTAAAGACTCTTCCTTAATATATTTTTTTCCAGTTGAAAACTTCCCATCCAACTTTCCAATGTCACATTTAAAAGATGGTAACTCTCTCCTATTCACTCCTGTCGTACTTGGCTTGTGCCACCATTCTAATATGAATTAAACTATATCTGGGATTAAAATTCAAGGGAAGCTTCTCCCCAGCTTGTCTAAATGCAAGAGAAACTCCTCTTCTCCTTATCAATTTTGACTCTTTGAGAGAAAGGATAACATTCTATTTAATTTTGAACTCTCTATTGCAGTTAGCATATTTTCTTGCACCTATTATGTGTTTAACAAATATTTCAGCCAGGAGCGGTAGTTCATGTCTGTAATCACAGCAATTTGGGAGGCAGAGGCGAGAGGATCACTTGAGACCAGGAATTCAAGACCAGCCTGGACAACTTAGCAAGCCCTCCTCTCTACAATAAATCAAAAAATTAACAGGGTGTGGTGGCATGTGCCTGTATTTCCAGCTACTTGGAAGGTGGAGGTGGAAGGATCTCCTGAGCCCAGCAGGTCAAGGCTATGGTGGCCGTGAGCATGCCACTGCACTCCAGCCTGGGTGACAGAGTGAGAATCCTAGTCAAAAAGAAAAAGAAAATTTTATTATATAAATTGATAAGTGAATACATAATACATGGATTTGAAGACAAAGTTCACAAATGAAAAATAGTTTTGTGTTTTGAGATGAAAAATTTGAAGTCATAAATTAAGCAATTTCAAATTTATTTTTAAAAAGTTAAAGTATAGTTCTTGCACCTAATCCAATTAAAGAAAAATAAATGCATTTAAATAATGATAAATGATAAAACAAGGACTTTAATTTTCTTTTTAGATTGTCTGGTTGCAACTTGACCATTATGGACAAATAAACAATTACTGTCAGCCTTGGTAAGGTGTAAATGCTGACTAAATATAGCAATTTGAATGAGATTGCACCACATAAATAGTATTGACTTTTTTTGTTTGCATTAGAGTAAATCACCATTAGAAAATAGCCTTCCAAGTCAATTGTTCTAATTTAAAACCTAATTATTTTAATTATTCCCCAAAGCAATCACATTATATTTTATTCATATATTCCAGGAAAGTATACTGAGCCTATCTATATACATACACATTACACTAGAATCTCAAAGACAGAGTTTGCAGTTCATCATTCTTTTTATTCAAGTCAAATCCCATCTTCTCGCAAAAACACCTCTTATACATCCATATTCATGTTTTCTTATGGAATGTCTCCTGTCACTATTACATATTGGACTCAGTAGCTGTATATGCGTCATCATTTGTTTCATGTGAATTAATTCCTGGTTCAAGTCAAGGTGCAGCAATATGATGATAGGCCTTATTCTGTGTATCAAGGGTCCCAACTTGAGCTCAGACTGGGTCAAATACGTTTGATTAGTTGGGTAGGACAATAGAAAGCCACCTCCATGTACAGAACAGATTTAGTTGTTATGCACATGTATATGCATTTGGGGGCAAGGACAGGAGGGACTATCTCTTGCAGTTATTCATCTTCCAGTTCTACGGATTTGTTTCAGCAATAAAAAGGTGAGGCTGCCTCAACTGATCACCACTTAGATGTTCAGTGGAGACTGCATGGGAGGTTGAGACCTCCCCACGAAGTTCAAAGTATCTGATGCCTAGAAGTGGTAGCAAATGTTCCACAATGGGCTTTCCCAAAGCTTACAGCTCCCAGAGTCAGCAGCCTTTGCAAAGACATCAATGTTCAGTTCCCAGGTGTGGCAGAATGAAGCTTTTTCCCTACGGTGGATATCAACAAGAAGGAACAAAAATGGATGAACAAGAAAGGAAGAGCTTGGGGGCTTATGTGACACAAAACTCTGAAGTTCCAAGAATGCAGAAGTGGGAGAGAGCCAAGGAAAAGTTCATTACCAAAACCTCAGCTTTATTTGTACAGATACAGACCAAATCCTGGAGAAATTCTTCACCTAAGGAGCAGTTGAATAAATCGATGTCCTGGAAAAGACAAAAGGAGACTCTCTTTTATTATCATAAAACTCACTTGGAGAAAGAGAGTTGGAATTTTAAGCAACTGCAGGGAGACAGTAAGTGCAAGTTATAAGGAAAATCTAGTCAGGAAGAATTTCTAATCATCATAGTTGACCAATAAGCAGACAAGCTGCCTCAGGCAGCAGTGAGCTCACACTCACTGGAAGTGCATAAACAAAGAGACAATATCCCATCAATAATGTTGAACTAATCCTTGGGATAAGAGAAAGACTAACTCAACAAATGAAAGTAAAAGAAATTAACTCCATATAGTTCCAGAGAGAAGAAATAAGACTGACAGGTTGAAGCCTCAAAGGAATACATTTTAGGTCATGAGAAAAAGCTTGGAACTGGGTGTGCTGATGCACCTGTAATTCCAGCTAGTCGGAGGCTAAGGTAGGAGGATCACTTAAGGCCAGGAATTTAAGACTGGCCTAGACAGTATAGCGAGACCCTGTCTCTTAAAAGCAATACAAACAAAAATAGAAAGAGCTTATTGCCAACAAAGCAGGCAGCCACATGAGTTGATGAAAGAGCTCTTCATTATCAGGTTTGTTCAAACAGAGTTTAGCTGACTACATAACAAGGTTGCTTTGTCCTGGATAAAATTAGAAAAATACTAGTGTGTATGTGAGAGAAAGTATTTAACGATTTTCTTAACAGCTAAACCCTTTCATCCAATGAGCTGATGCATAGAATTTCAGTGATAATGTTATATATGCTTAATAACAACAGAAAAGACTTACATAAAACTTGCCATATGCCACTCACTTTCTAAGCACTTTGAACGTGACTGACTCATTGAATCCGTACACAATCCAGCAAGGTAAGTACTATGATTATTATTCCTATTTGACAGATGAAGACTCGGGGCACAGAGGTTAAGTAACAAGCCCTGGCTCTCACAGCTGATAACCACGTTGTACTTGCAATCCTCACTCCACCATGCGTGCTCTAAATTGGCAGTGACATCAGCTAAAGACTGGGGAACTCAGAGACTCGCTAATCTGACTTCGACAACCTTGAAGTATCTCCAAACGTCTAGCTCACCTTGGAGCACGATTTGCAAAACTACTGACCTAAAAGGACTGCAAGCTTCCTCTGACTCTAATTTCTATATGGACAGATTCACCAAGGCAAAGCTCTGAGGACTTGGGCTTGCTGAGGGAAATGATTTAGTCCTCCTCTTTACCTGGACGTAGGCCCCAGGAGGGGCGGCTTCTCAGCTGAGATCAGTCTCTGGCCTTCTTACAAAGAGACCCGTGTTGCCTATGGCCTCTCTTCTTTCCATAGCTTTCTGATAAATTGAAACTCGTCACAAAGAAAAATCTCTTTTCATCTTCTGGGTGACAGATTTCCCCCCAAAGAACTCATTAGCAAGAAAGGAGTGGGGGAGAGAAGAGGGAAAGAGAAAGAGAGAAGAAAGGAAGGAAGGACAGACATAGAGACAGAGTGACACAAAGGAAGACAAGGAAATAACATGATGTAAGGTTTCAAACGCTAAATGTCAGCCCCCTCAGTGGGTGGAGGAAAGCTGCCTTCACTTACATAATACCCCTAACAAGAATAGTCCCCTTATTCTACTCTCTCTTCTGTCATTTGCCAGAACTGAGGAGACGCATGAGCCAAGGATCTTAAAAAGAATCCAAACTTTATTCCAAAGCTGCCATATGCTAGGCTTGAAACCAAACTTTCTAGCATATGTGCCCCACAGCAACTGAATTCGAACAATTACACTGAAACATCAAATGCAGAATGGCTTGGTGCGTTTGTCTTCAGGAATTCCCAGAACCTTTCTAAGCCTTGTAAATCCTGCCAGCTTGCCTTGGCCTTCTTTGGGGCACTTTTCAGTCCACAGACCCTAGGACTAGAATGCTTTACCCTCTCTAGGAATCTCTTATAAATTCATACAACACACTCACCTTGCCAACATTAAACAAATAGAAAAGAGAAGAATGTGAGAGCTGAAAGGGAGGGATTTCAGAGACCATTAAATACAATCGCTTCATGTTTCAAATGAAGATAGTAAGCGTCTAGGACATAAACTCAGGACTAGAACTTGAAGTTCTGGTCTCTCTTGATGCCTTTGAGTTTTGTTGTTTTTTTTTTTTTTCCTACTCCTTATTCCAAATAACATGTAAATCTTTCCAGAGCAGTGCATGTCTCTTATTTTCTTTAATTCCTCCCTTAAAGGCTCACGAAAAGATTCAGTCAATGTTGCTAGCCTTATATTGCATCTATTTTAAAATAAGACAAATCCACAGAAAATCTACTTGGTCATAGATACATTTAATCAAAAATTTGATCTATCATTGCTCAATTTTTTTTATGTTACCAGTTTTCCTAAAGATGTACACATTCTTTCTCAAGATGAATAGAGAATTTCTTGTCCTACTTACTCCAGAATAGTATAAAGAATTGTGGATGCCTGCCCCTACTCACTAAGCAGTTCTAGAAAGATCCTAACTCTGTTCTCTCTCCTACTTGGATTCATATGGCCCTTCATATGGTTCTTTCTTTTTCCCTTCTCCTTCATATTTCCGTGTTCTATCTCTATGCCCACATGCAGACCTTCACATGCTGATATAAATATAAATATAAATATTTCAACTTAGAATGGAGGGAAAGGCTAAGGCCTTAAGCCTAGCCTGCATTTCTGATCAGTTTTCCTATTGCCCTTTCAAATTCAGCCAAGGCAATTGTAATACCAATGCTACCTGTACATGATAAATAAAGAACAGGAATTTAATTTTGACAAATCAGTTGTGTTTTGGAATTAGATGTCCTCTATAATGTTTATTTACTCTTTAAAAATACCCATAAAAGGGCTGAGCTCGGTGACTCAGCCTGTAATCCCAGAGCTTTGGGAGGTCAAGGCGGATGAATTGCCTTAGCCCGCGGGTTCGAGACCAGCCTAGACAACTTGGCGAGACCTCGTCTCCACAATTTAAAAAAAAATTAACCAAGCACGGGAGCACGCACCTGTAGTTCTGGCTACTTGGAATACTGAGGCGGAAGGATCCCCTGAGTCCAGCAGGTTGACGCTGGGGTGGCCGTGAGTGTGCCACTGCACTCCAGCCTGGGCAATGAAGTGATACTACAACTCAAAAAAAAACCTCATAATGCCATTTTGCCCTTCCCTTAAATCATTTTTTTTAACTATACCTCAATCCCACTGGCAACAATCTTTACTAACAATATTCTTTAGGAATATGATCCTTATGGTTGGAAAAAGTTATGATTTTCAGAAAGGTGGAGTGGCATGTGCAGATGGACTGTTTCTATGATAAGTGACATATAGGACCACTTTGTATAATGAGGTTCTAAGTGTGCATAGTGGGAAGTGAACTGCCATTTCTCAGAAAAGAGTCTCAGAATGTTCCACAAGGACAGGCAACCTTATGATAGCTGTTGTTCAGTGACTGTCTGCTGAATTCCAGAGACATGTTTGATACTTGGCCTACATTATCATAATTAATATCATGTAAAACCTTCAAATGTTTATCATTATACCCATTTTTAAAGACAGAGAGTTGAGATTTAATTTCCCTACAACTAGTAAACAATGGCAACCAAAAGCCTAGATCTGACTAATCTTTCTCCAAACCACACAAGTCCTTTTTCCTATCACAGAAATCCCAAGACATTACAATTCTAACATCTTTAAAGAGAGGATCAAGGTAATTTGGCCAAGTGAATAAAGATATCCAGAGATCTTTTGTCTGTGAATGTGAATGGTATTGTTTGTCTTGGCTGTGTCAGAATTACCTGAGCACTTGCTGTTCGTTAGCTGATGTTCAAGGGCACAGTTCGGCTTCCTGTCCAAGAAATCCCAAGGGTTCAAGAGGGCAAGTTTAACAAGTCTTCCTTGTGTGCCCGCAGTGCCCTTCCAGAGGATGTGACATTTAAGGATAGTTTTAAGAGATTAGTTAAACAACCAGGTAAGTGTTTTCATGGCAGAGAAGACAACATATACATATGGGAAGAACTGCATATAGAACAATATGGATAGAGTAAAAAGACACTTTGCAAAAGTTCATCTACATGTGAGAAATACAGGGAAAGTCACAATTTGTATACCTTTATAGAACATACAATCTAACCGAGAAGACTTCCACACACAAAACTGCCGATTTAAAAATGAATAGCAGAACTTATCTCTTGACACATTGTAAAATGCTTTCAAACATCTCACCTCCTCCTGTATGTTTCTGCACTCTTCCACTTCTGTAGAACTTGGCAGCTCACTTTGAAAAGTAAGAAATAAAAAATCTGCCTACTCCTCAATATTTATTAGTTTGAAAACCCAATGGTAGATTTTATATATTTTAGTGAAGGTAGTATATAAACCCTTATTCCTGCCAGTCAAGTCCCTTTATATATGCCTGATTCAGGTGAACAGATTTGCCAATATTACTCTAAAGAAAAATTATTGGGGCACCTTATCCATGTGCTATGTCATCTTAAGCAATGACAGAACAATACTTAGCAGAGGAAAATAGGATTGCTATTTATCATCAACTATGGTACCTGAAACACAGAACATAATAATGCTGAACATTAACTGAAGGTTCTTTCTATGTCAGACCCTAAGCTAACTGCTTTACAGAGATCTTCTCATTTAATCTTTGCAGCCTCTCCATGAAGAGGATTTTAGATTTATTATCCTCAGTTTGGCCAAGAACTAGTCTGGCCAAGAACACTGATGGGTAAGTAGCAAAACCAAGAAGTTATCCCAACTGTATCTATCACCAAAGAGGCTCACGTCATCTATTTGAAAGCTCCACGATATAAATAATAATTATTCTGCAGCAGAGATGTGACCATTGACTTCCTAGACCTCATCAGTTGCAGGGGGGATTGAGGACTACTACAGATGTACTATGTTCTACTCTCTAACCTATTTCGTTATAAGCATTAAATGTAAATGTGTAGTAGCAGCAGCAGCAGTGGTAGTAAATAACAGCAGCAGTAGATGTGGTCTGTTAGGAGCAGCCATAGAAGATTGGATAGTTTGAGCTCTAAAAAAAGCCTCACAAAAATAAAACAACAAACAAGCAAAAAAACAACCAAAAAAACCTTTGTGCTCTGACAGCACATCTTTCTTTCCAATGTGAAGTGGCCATGAGAATCTGCTGTCCAATAGCACAAACCCTTTGGGACTTGGGCATCTTTGCTTTCTGGGAAAGAAAACTAGATCTCATGCCTCCAAGGGATATCTCAGGAGGCACGTCGTAGAGAAGCAAACTGAATGTAGGGCAAAGGAAACATTTGGAATGAAACGCCTGAATTCTATTTATCTTTCACTGAGTGTCCAACCTTCACACTCCTGCACTCCCATGGTGTTGATTAAGACTGTATGAGTTTGAGTAATTTGTTCAGGATACATGGTTGGTAAGTAGCAAAGCAGGTACTTTAGAAAGACTTCTATTTCCTAGTCTGTTCTAATGCTTGTATTGTGCTGTCTCTCAGCTGACACTTGCAACCTCATGGGAATGATAAGATGGTGGCTTTGTAGTGACACTGCTATAAGCAAATCCCATCATGCCTCAAACCGTGGTTTTTACCCCCACTCTCCCACTGAACACAACACACACACACACACACACACACCCTTGATCTGTAAAAATCATAATCTCTCTATCAAAAGGTCTGGGAAGATCAAGTAAGCCGATGTGTGCATTAGCCTGGTAAATGGCATGAACAAATTCATGGCAAAAGGAACTCATACTGATGGTTAGGTATCAGTAGATCCACATAGTCATCATTTGTCTTCTATGTGAAGAAAGAAAAAAAGACTGGGAGTAAAAAGACAAGAAGGAGGAAGAGAATAGGCCCTAAGAAAAATAACAAGAGAACGGGAAAGAGAAAAATTAAGTGCACTGGCCTAGAATGTTCTGACCAGCCAAAGTATCCTAAAAGCTGTCTCTCTCTTTCTCCATACTCATTCTCCTTCTTGGAGTGAATCTGAAACCAGCTTTCTAGGGAGTTCTAAGAGCCATTTACTAGATAATTGCATGAAATAGTTCAATAAAACATGGTTGAGATGATGGATTAGCAAAAGTATGAAAGAAAAAAAGTATGAAACACACTGATCATACTTTGACAAAATATGGGCTTAAAAAGGGGGTGGATAGGCATTAATTAGGGTTACTTGAAGAGAAGCTGTGTAGCAGCACTGTGTCTTTGCTTTTCACACAGCATTGGTGAAATGCTATGTCAATCTGAGTTCTCAGCTACAAAGAACAGAATCTGATTCTGGAGACTTAAAGTGAAAAGTGAATTTATTAAAAGGTTATTTAGAAAATCATAGAATCACCAAGAGGTTGGAATACCATAGTTTGAAAATAAAGAGGAACAAAAAATGGCAGACTTTATCAAGACCATTGGAAGTCTGGTAAGTGAGTCTGAGAACCCTGCTCCCAAGAAATCATGTGGGCTTAGTAGGGGAGATTTAGAGATCAGTGAAGGTAAAATATAGACCAGTCTCCGGCTTCATCTCTTTTGGCAAAGGTTGGAGTCAAAAATGCCAGCTATCACTGGTATAAGGCTTTTCATCCTTGAAAGCTCACAGCATAAACCTCCAAATGTGGAATCAGAAATCCTGAGTTCCAGGAGCATCTCAGTCACTAACCAGTTGACTTGGCAATCCCCTACCCTCCCTCCAGAGTAAGTACCGTATTACCAATTGCAGACATTAATTCCCAACCTGTTTCTGCCCAGAAGCAAGGAGGAAGGGTGTACAAATGCTTTTGAAAACTCTCATATCTTTACAAAATGCTAAGAACCCTCTTTGTGATGATTAATTTTCAACTATTACTGGAAGGTGAATATCACATATGAAAAACAATCTCCAGCCGGCCTTGGTGGCTCAGCCTGTAATCCCGTACCTTTGGGAGGCTGAGGTGAGTGGACTGCCTGAGCCCGCAGGTTCAAGACCTGCCTGGGCAACTTGGCGAGACCACATCTCTACAATAAATTTTAAAAAAAATTTTAGCCGGGAGTGGTAGCACGCGCCTGTAGTTCCAGCTATTGGAAGGCTGAGGCGGAAGGATTGCCGGAGCCCAGCAAGTCTAGGCTGTGGTGTCTGGGAGCGGCCACTGCACTCCAGTCTGGGCAACAGAGTGAGACTCCAACTCAAAAAAAAAAAAACCGATCTCCAGAGATATATCACCCCAGGATCAGACATGGCCTCCACCTCTTACTACCTTGGTGGCCTTGGAAAACCTGGTCAATTTTCTGAGCCTCAGTTTTCTCATTTATAAGGTGGGAATAAGGTTTTCTATCTCACAGAATTAGTGTAAAAATCAGAGGAGATATTGTATGCAATGCAGTGTTTCTGGAACTCAAAGAACTAGCAGATAAAAATGATCAAAATAAGCACTAGTAATAATCATGTCATCAATGACAACCTCCTGTTTCCCTACTTGCCAATCCATACTAACCTTCTCACCACCTATAGCAATCAACCATGTATGATTTCATTACATCTCTTAAATTATCTACAATTAAAAGTATATTTACATGTTGTCACTGTTGTTGTTGTTGTTGATATGCCATCTCTAGAGGTCTGTTTAATTGAACTCATTTTAACTCCAGCCAAGAAAGTTAAAACTCCTTCAAGAACCATTGCCTTTCTATGTGTCAATTTCAGCAAGGAAGAGGTTACTGAAGATTCTGAGCACTTGCTGAAGCATAAGGCATCTGACCTTGTCAGGAACCCTTGGGCTTTTGCCAGCACTCTGCTTTCCTCTGTGCACAGACCTCAGTGGAAAAGTACTGCCCAGACTCTGTGAATTATTCATCTCATCATGACATCAAATACCCACTAGGTAAAAATAACAAGTAGCCCCCACAGTGAGAATCTTAGGGGAAATCAAGAGTCAGTGATATTCTTTTAACCACAGTAAGGATTTTCCCTGCTTTCCTCTGGGTTGGGGAACAATTGCATTCATTCACAGCACCCTCGTACACAAATCTCTCAAGAGAAATCAGGTTAAAACACTGGAGAGGGAGGGGGCACTGTTAAGAAAGAAAAGGCTTTAAGTGACTTAGTGGACGATGTCATCCAGCTTTAAATGAGATTGTGTTTTGAGTTCCTGAGAACTGGAACACAAGAGAGAGTTCAAGGTCTTTCAGTTTTCTGCTTTCTCTTCGAGGACCAGGCACTGAATCTGGTAAGATCAAAAGCCACTGGAGAGTAGAAAATTACTGACACATGGAAAATTCCAGTAGTAAAAGGTCCATAGAAAATATATCTGTCATATTCCACATTTCTTGGCAAGGCTTTGAGCCAAGTTCTGAGGAAGACTAACCCCTGAAAAAACTGGATTCATTTTTAAATCAGAGAGAGAAAATGACAGGACAGAAGGATCATCACTCCAGAGATTTGAGCTCTGGAGCTTTGCGCTTTCTTTCAAAACAATTCCTCACACAGGTATGCCAAAATATATACACAAACCCACCAGTGAAAAAGCATCTACCGTTTCTGCAATACATAGTATCTGTCAGTTACTCTTTCAGGTGATTTATTCATCACATCTAATTTACCCTCATGTCAACCATGTTATATATAATACTACGCCCATTTTGCTTTTGAGGAAATTGATGCTTAATAAGGTATGTATTGATAAAGTCTCCAGAGTTGAAATTCATACCCAGATTTATCTGGATTTAAGTCCCTAAGAAACATGCAATTTAGCAGGAGAGCCTAATGAGCAAGCAGTGAACGTCAAACCAACACACATTTAACAAAACAGAATTAAATTTGTAATAGCCCAAGAGCACCTGCAGCCAAAAGATACAGGAAAGTAAGAGTGACAACTGCCTTCGCTCGTTGCTCGTCCAGAACAGAGGGGTTTCCCAGGATGCAAAAATGTTAATGCCAAAAGTGGGACAATCCGGGTCAAACTGGGACAGTCAGTCACCCCAGAGGTAAATGGGGGATGTGTCCTAGAAAATAATTTGTGCAAAGGTGAAGAGTTTGTCCTTTGTTCTTTGAAGAGCAAAATGACTGATGATTATTCTAGAAAGATGAAAATAGTGAGAAAAGAGCTGCGGCTGTTGAGTGAGAGAGTGAATTGGATACTGATAATGGTGGCTGGGAAGCTTGTAATAAAGGGAAAAGCCTGGAAAGGGGGATTAAAGAGGAAGAAAGTGAAATAAATATGTTTTCTTTCAGCTCTAAGACTGTCATTCTAAGATTAGATTCCTCAAGCAAAATCAAACCAACACAGACATCTACATGTATTTTACTAAACACACTAACTAGACAGTGTTAACATGTCATTCAGACTCTATCTGTTATAGGTTGTATGATATCTTCCCTCACTCAAAAAAAAAATATATATATGTTGAAGTCCTAATTCCAGTACCTCAGAATGTGACCATTTTTTGGAAGAAGGGTCATTGCAAATGCAATTAGTTAAGGTGAGTTTATGACTAGTGTCCTTACTAGAAGATGGCCATGTAAAGACGGAGACACACAGGGAGGATTCCATGTGACAATAAAGGAAGAAATTGGGGTTTCAGGCCAAAGGATGCCAAAGATTGCTGACAAACTATGAGAAGTGAGGAAGAGGCAAGAAAACTTGCCACACAGGCTGCAGAGGGAGCATAGTTCTGCCAAGACCTTGATTTAACATTTCTGGCCTTCAAATCTGTGAGACATTTTTGTTGTCTTAAGGCACCCATTTTATGACACTTTGTTACAACAGCCCTAGAAAACGAATGCACCAGCCAAACTATATCCAAACTTGGTTTTATCAAAAAGAGACAGAATGGAGATAGGGCATCATGTAAATACTCTGCTGAGAAACTTCTAGCAAGCAGACACCAAGCTGAGAGCCTTAGGACTTTTCCAGCAAATCATCTCAATGGTCTTCTAATAATCCAGGTCATAGGGAGGAAACTGAGATTCAGAAAGACGCTTCAGCTTGCCCACAGGTAACAGACCTAGAGCTGAAACTCATGCCTCCCTGACCTCGAAGACAGGTTCTTAGTTTCTGATCCCTTAGATTTCCTCAAAGGAATAGCAAGGAAGCCGAGGCAGAAAGCCAGATAAAACTGAAAAACCTGGCAGAGCTCTGAGCAATTTACAAACACGAGGAAACACAACCTTGCTGGTTCTGGCATTGGGGTGGTGAGAGGACAGGCTGCTGAAAGACTTCTTGCCCCACAGCTCTGAGTCACAAAAATGTGATCTGCATTTTTATCAGCAGGACCGGCTTCTCATCTTCCCTTTGGGCTCTGTAGCACAGGGGGAGACAAAGACAAAGCCGTGCTCGGAGACAGTTGAGAGTGAGGAAGTCTTTTTCAGAAGCCTCTGGGGCCTTTACTTTCCTAAAGTTAATTACTTTCTGGATGAACATCTGATTAGAAATATCATTTGCAAGCCCCACCTGCCGCAGATGTCGCCTGTTTTTAAAATGGATATTCAAAGAACGTTAAAATCCTAATATATGTCTTCATCTCCCATGGAAAACAGAACAGTGATTATTTTGGGCCTCAAGAAGTTGGGAGCCAGTCACGGAATTCATCATTACCCTTATGCAATCTAGGAGACAGGGAACAGATTGGATGAGAAATCTCAAAGGAAAACATGCTGCCTGCAAAATTAGCCTGAGTCATTGCTCCAAGTGAGAGGGTGGGTTTAAATCAGAAACTTTTTTTTTTTATTTCAGTCAATGGCTCTGACAATGAGATTGTTGTCTTCAAAAATAAACCAGTATGTTTTTGTCTATGTGCTAAAGATGTACTTGCCAGAATCATCATGATACAGTACAAAGGCATAGGGGCAGGTGCCAAAAAATGAGGTTCCAATCTCTACTGTGTGACTTAAGTAAGTCACATTCCTCTCTCACTCTGTTTCCTCATCAGTGAAATGAAATTTTTGATTCTGATGCAATTACCTTGTCCCTGGTTTCTCTTGTCTGATACTCCCTCCCTCACCTCGTTTCCTCCCCTTCTCAACTCCCTACTTCCTACTTTCATGAAGAAGAGAGAATGTAAGTTTAGGGGATGGTGTCTAGGCTTGGACAAGACACAGGAAGGGCTGATACAATGCCATGAAGAATAAAGGAGTGAAAAGACAAGGTGGTTGAGATTTGGCTATTGCCAAACTCATTCATTTATTCATCTATCCATTCATTTCACTGGACACTCACTATGTGTTTCAGTAAAGAACTAGGCTTTGTGGATAAGAAGGTAAAATATCATCCCTGACCGCTGGCATCCATAGTCCTGGTAAGGCAAGAGAGAAATAAATAGTTAATAACAATTGAATGTCACATACAAGGCAACACGCAAGGTGCAATGGACTCAGGTATCAAAGGGCCTTATCTAGTCCATTTAGGTCATGAAAAGGATTTTATGGAAATTGGATTAGGCAACCGATTCCTGATTTAAAAAAAAAAAAAACACCGTAGCCCATGCCATAAGAGATAAGATTGATACGTGAGACCTCAACAAACTGAAAATCTTCTGCAAAGCAAAAAAACAAAAAAGCCATCAAGAGAACAGGGAGACAGTCCACAGAATAGGAAAAAATATTTGCCAATTGTATATCTGACAAAAGCCTAATATCCAGAATCTACAAGGAATTCAAATGTGCCAAAAGGAAAAAAACAAACATCCCCATTAAAAAGTGGGAAAAAGACATAACTAGACACTACTCAAAAGAAGACATATGAACAGCCAACAGACACATGAAAATATGCCCAGCCTAACTAATCATCAGAGAAATACAAGTCAAAACCACATTGAGATACCACCTAACTTCAATAAGAATGGCCATCATTAATAGAACAAAAAACAGATACTGGTGAGGATGTGAAGAAAAGGGAATGCTTCTACACAGTTGGTGGGAGTGCAAACTAACTCAACCTCTATGAAAAACAGTGTAGTGACTTCTAAAAGAACTAGAAATTGACCTTTCATACTTCCCAGCAATCCTCCTTCTGTGAATATACCTTGAGGAACTCAAATTATTCTACAAAAAAAGATATCTGTGTATGCATGTTTATTGCAGCAATATCCACAATAGCAAAAACATGGAACCAACCATGCTGCCCATAGAAAGTAGACTGGATTTTTTTAAATGTGGTACATAAACATGATGGAATATTACATGGCCATAAAGAAGGAGAAAATTATGGACTTTGCAGCAACTTGGATGGACTTAGAGTCCATCATACTCAGTGATCTGTCACAGACACAAAGAACTGAGTATCACGTGTTCTCAACTCATAAGTGGACCCTGAACATTTATCATAATACTACATGAAAGGTATTGGCAGTAGCGAGTCACTGCCAGGGGAGGGTGGTGTGGGCACCTGACACTAATAAGGATGCCTGATCCCAAACCAGGTGAAGTGATGATGCATGGGAGGCCCAAATTTCACTTGTACAATGGCCACTTATGTACCTAACCCTGAATTGTACTCTACATCTTTAAAATAATTTAAAAATACACCAAAGTAAAAAATAAAGTAAGAAAAAAAATTTAAAATAATATTTTTTTTATTCTACTCTACTTACCCCACCATGGGCCAGGTCTTTCTATCTACTAGATAAATCATATTTATCAAATAATTGTTTAACTTAATGTTTGAATTGTACAAATGAAACAGCAGTACTGCCATTTACTTAGATATTTTTGAACTTTGAAAATAGCTTGAAGTCGACCATTTGGGGACTCAAAATTGGAAGCATCCAGAGAAAATAACCTCCAACTTCCCCTAAAACAATTATATTCTGTGATATTAGAGATTAAAATGACCCAAAAGGGGGAGAAGTTAGATCCTGGAAAGATTTTGAAGACACGCTCTGAGAAGAGGAAGCAAAGGTGAACATAAGCCTTAGGGAGGAGGGAAAACCTTTGAAAAGAAATATGCTGAGAGCAGACTAGAGTAGCAGGAAAGCATGAAGTATGGTGGATGGAGCTTGGGATACATGAATGTCTAGATCTGGCTTAGAAATGGATTTCAATTAGGTACACATACTTCACCACTTGGAGATTCCTATCCTCTTCTGCATATTGAGACGATGACCCTTAGCTTGAAAGTGCTGTTGCAAAGGTCAAGTGAAATATTATACATAAAGCAATTAACTATGGCTGGTGCACAGTGGGTGCAAAGGACAGTAGCAATCATAACAATGACAATGATACGTTCATCAAGATGTTCAGATATCAAGGAACACTTTAATTTGTTTACCATGCAGAAAAACGTTAGTCTTTATTGCTTTAATGACAGTTAGATGACTTTAGAAGCTGCCTAGGGATAGTGTGTCATTGTCATTGTAGATAATAAAAGCAGAATTGAGAGGAGAATTAATGAGGAAAGCAGACAAATCCAAAATGCTGGGCCATCATCCGTCTGGACTGCATCAATGCAGGGGAATGAAAGGATGACGTAAGTGTTTATTTCTAACTCTCCCTCTCTGAGAATGCTGAGTGTTTTCAGTCTGGCTTTTGCTCCAGAGCTCCCAACACACCTGGACTCCAAACAGCATTATTTTTCAAATGTGTTGTTGGCCTGGATTTCTGAAGCAACTGTGTACACAATTATGTTCTTAGTACAGGGGTAGGAAGGCAATAGTGATAGTCCTCTCAAGAACTAGGAAATGTGGTAAAGAGATTGCACTTCCAAGAGTAAAACTAGAAAATCTAGTTTTACTAGATTTTTAGTAGTTTTATTAGATTTTTAGTAGTACAGTTAGAAAGAGATACGCAAAGTCACCTCCTAAAGACAGAAACAGAGTGGGCCACAAGCCAGCAGGAGGAAGGTTAACTTCAGTAAAGATATTAAGCTATCTGGAGAGAAATTATTTTGGCCAGAAAGAAGCTGACCAGCATGGAAACATTAAAAGAGAGAGAGAGAGAGAGAGAGAAAGAGAGAGAAACCACAGAAGCAATGAGAACAGTGTCATCCAAGCCCTGTCCAGGGTCATGAAATGCACTGGAATTGTAGCAGCTACAAATCACCTTAAGGTCAAACCCCCAACTCCTTGCATGGTCCGTGAAACCCAACATGATTGAGCCCTAGCACAACTCATCTCCCACCTGTATCCAAATCACTCAATTCCACTCTAGTCCTGGCCTCGTTTCTACTTTTACAATGGTTATTCCCTTGCCTGGAATTCTCTTTTGCTAAATTTTGAATGGCTCCTTCCCTCACTTCATTGCTCAAATTTAATTCAGTCATCCCTGACTAGCTTATCTAAAATCCATCCAACAGAGAACCAAAGCCAGGCAACATGTTTGTAGCTAGTGAAACAGCTGGATATACTCCTGAGACCTATGATAAGGTCTCTCACACACACACACACACACACACACACACACACACACATGCCAACAAATGCCATGCCAGGAAAAGTCAGTTTAAAAAGTTGAAAGAGAGGTACACCGTGCACAACATATAGCTGGTGAAATATTTGGTCTTGACAGATTGCAATGTTGCAGTAATATTTCCTGAGCAGGGAAGAAAGTCTTTCAGAGGAAACTCACTTATTGAAACAGGGTTTCATAGTCATGAATCTAGCTTGTAAAGTAAGTGAATACTTTGTTAGAATATCAATCCATTCTGCCTTTTAAACTTATTTAGAGAAATGTTTAAATTGTTTTCCCCCTAATTCCTTATTTTCTGAGACCTTGATCTCACCAACTGAGGCTTATGAAATGATAGCTCTCTGAAGAAGAAAAGAAATAACTCTGTTTCATTCTCATTTGGCAAAAGCATTCCAAATAAAAGATGGAGATATCAGACTATTCCATCATGTCACCACACTCCCAAATCCAAATCCAATAATTGTCATTTGCTTTGATTTTATTCCCACCAAGAAAGGCTTTGATTATAATTTGGCTTTTATACATAGGTCTGAGAAGGAAAGAAAGACCTAGAAATGTGAACCTGAACTTGCTTTCTTTTTTGTATTTCTCATTGTTGATCAACGTATAGCACATTGACCCGTTAACTTGTGCTCTCCTATTTGTCTCTTTAGTGCCATACCAAGAAGCTTCCTTGAGGGCCTTGGTAGGTCTAGAAGAGATAGGTCTTTGTGTTTTTACATCAGGGAAGAATGGAAGGAAAGAGTAGGATAAGGACTTTTTGGTTGCCAACTTCTAGGCGTTTCCTAATGACCATCTGGTTCTAATGTGGGAAAAGTGTGAAGAATGTAGAGTGTGTGAGTGTGTGTATGTGAGCTTGGACTCTATATCCCTTGAAATTTGGTGAAAAAATAGCATCCATGCTTCACTTCTTCTGTGAAGAAGTATTGTTTTTTGTTTGATTTTTGTAGAAGAATGATCCTGAGAGCCAGAGTCTTGAGATCCAAGGTCCAGGAGACTTGTGGTCAAACTTAGTGCAGGGGAACAAAGCCATTATCCTATAAAGGGCAATAAGAACATAATCAGGGAACTGGACAAGTAAAACCATCTAGTAGGAGATGCCTGAGTCAATTCTAACAATTTAAAGATGCAAAGCAGGTGGTGTGGTGATGCAAGCTTCCTAAGAACTTAAAGACCTTCATACCTGTTACAAATGAAATTAAATCTTATATGTACTTCTCTGCCTTCATTCAGCATGCAGACAAACCAGGATCTGCTACTTGGCACATTCCCAGCACTGGGAGGTCATTTTGCTAACTGCTGTCCGGCTTCTGGAGTTAGCATTGCACTCCTTGGTAGTCTCTTCTTTGAAACTTCAACCAAAAACCAGGGCCATGATTAGAACTTACAAAAATAAGGAGTTTCTAGAAATGGTTTCCAAAATTTACTCATTATTTGCGCTGTAAATGTTTTTGCTGGAGAATAATAATATCTATTGCAAAAACAAAGCAATCGTGAAGTAGGTTTACTATGAGAACAAGATGAGCCCCAGAAATTTTAAGAAAAGCATACACCATCACCAGCCAGTAGATGACTGATCTGAAACTTAAACCTCAGTATCCAAGTATAAAGCCATTTCAACAAGACCAAGTCATTTTGCAGTCATGAGAGAACTTGAATATTACACAAAGGCATAATCTATTTACTATTTCAGAAGTAGACAACTATTGTCCAATAAATACTATGTGAGATCCTGGTGATTAAATTCCCAGCATGTAATGTTCTGAGATAGAAGTAAACACCTGCCCAGGGCTTTCTCATGGTAGGCACTTATGGGTTTTCCCTGCAGGATGGGACAGGAGTGAGGAAAGAGAATGTTTCGTGAAGAGAAGAATGTCTCTACATTTCAGGCAAAAACATTCAAAACAGAGAGAGCAAACTAACTAAATAAGAGTGTAGACGTTTGAAACAGGATGTGGGCAAGATCAAGGAAAAACAAGCTGCTTATTCTATTTAAAGGGTAAGGTGCACATTTCAAGAGGAAAGAGTTGAGATTATGAACAACTTCAGGAATAAAAACAGAATGTTGAGTCCTTGAGACTTCCACAAACATTCCAGAAAAATGAAAGGATCTAAAGACCAAGAACCAAACTATAAGAACCCTAGACTTCTAGAACCTTTGTTGCTTTCTTTCTGTTGGAATTGTCATTATTTTTATCCCTTTAACATCCTTAATTCAAAAAGTTCTAGTGACTTCATCTTTAGCAGCACAAACACAAGAAGCTGAATAAAGTCTAAATGATTTGAAAGAAAGAAGACTGGTGTGTGGAGGACATTTTGAAGAACAGGAAAAAAACAATTTCTGTGGTTCATGATAAGAAACCACAATGAGCACAGGAAGTAGATCTGGCTTGAGAGGGAGCTCTGGGGAGGAGCAGACGATAGGCCCAGGGACTCCTAGTTAAAAAAAAATAGCTTCTGCCAAGTCTACCTCTTAGGGTTCAAAGGAGACCATGTGTTCTGATGTTCTTTTCTAGGTTCTGGACTGAGGACTTGGGAATCCTTCCATTAAACTCTTACCTCTGAACTCTCTTGCTTGTTTTATAACCCAACATTCCTGAAGCCTTTCATCTGTGTTTCTGGACTCAGCTAATGCTGTAACAGAGACTCATTGGCTGTTTAATGATAGTCTAATGAGGTCTCAGGGTGTCAGAGTGTCCTGAAGGAATGCTTCTGGCCAGTCACTTTTCCTTTAAGGAGAGGCCCTTTGAATCTAGGTCTGCATTAAGTATGAATCAAGCTTTCTGTCTGTTCTGTGTCTGGTGCACACATGAGTGAAATTCACCCCCATATCACTTATTCCTGGAGGGGATTTTCTTTCTGTATTACACCTGCAGAACGCCATCCTCTTTTCTCTGGCAAGCCTGGATACATGATTAATATTTTAAGCCTACCAGGTTTCCACTTTCCTTAGTTTCAAAAGTGCCTGGATATTGGACTTTTAAAAAATGTATTTATCTCACCATCCAGACTGAGGAGGAGAAATTACAAGTAGAAGCCACAGCCACGGGGGCCTAAAGGAATCCGGGCAAATCTTTAAATTGCTTCTGCAGTCATTGGGGTTTTCTTTCATTAGCATCTTGGATGCCACTTCTCTCCTGCTGACCTTCATTTTGGAGTGACAGGAAGAACAGTTTTAAGAGGGCATGATATGTTTTCCTTCCAAAACATAGACTTGAAATGTATAGCCAATGCTTTTAGCTCAGTTCAGAGAGAAGCGTGCCTGGCTTCCCTGTCTGTCCTGAGCACCATGATCTTCCGAGCTCAGCTCCAGGGAGAGTCCCTAATTTCTCTCTCTCCTGAGCTCCCTCCTTCTGTCCAGGGGGCACTGCAGAAACGTCTCTGGCAAGGCTTCTTGCATTCCCCTCACGGAGGGCTGCAGGCACCTGGTTATCTCCCCATCCACAGTTTCCTTGCAGAACGACTCCTTTGCCCAAGAAGCAGAAAAAGCCTTAGTTACAGAGGTAGGAAGAGCTGGCTCCATGCCCCTGAATCTAAAATCTGACTGCTTATGTTCAAATACGGCTCTAACACTAATTCTTAACTAATTCCAGTCCTAAGGGACCAAGGTAAGTTTCCTAATCAGATTAAGCTTCAATTTTTTTTTTACCTGTAAAACCAGGGATGGAAATAATAGCCAATGAATAATAATAAAAAGTAAATAAATAATAAATGAGACTGTAAGTAGGACTTGTTCCAGAACATGTGCGATATATGACACAGATCTATTGTGTACATCTATTACACAGATGACTGGGGGTTGGGATACAAAGTTTGCATCCACCTTTAAATCCCTATAATAGATAATTAATTATCGAGGAGCAACGTCTGTATTGGGTAATAGAGACACATAAAAGAGTGAAAAGCTGTGTTTGTTTTTGTGGTTCTCATGTCTACTGAGTCAGGCAGACCCACAAACAACCACAAGAGAGGCACTGGTCACTGACCTCCATTTAGAAAAGTAGCCAGGATAATGGAAGGGCTGCCTTCACTGGGTAAAGCATACTGCCTAATTCCCAGAAATGTTGGATATTTGCAGCGAGTAAACGCCTCTCTATTACATTGTGTGCATGCGCCCCCGCCAGCCTTTGATTGAACACCACTTGTCCTGATTGGAATGAATTAGAGATTTCTAAGTATTGACAATGAATTATGATGCATTGAAATGGTGAAAGCGGGTTTTTTAAAGTATCAGGGATGCCCACCTTCAAAGAGCAGTGCCGCAGAGCAGAGCAACGATAGGGCTACAAAGCAGGGGACACAGTGCAAGTCATGACATTCCCTGGTTCTGTAAATCGGGGCAATGTTCTTGGCTTATTTAAGCCTATGTTGCCACTTGTACAGATGGAGTAATTCTATCTGTCTGTCGACAGTGTTGTGAGAAATTAATGAGACAGTGTGCATAAAATATTTTTTAGATTGGAAATCTTCTTAGAATGTGAGTTTCAGAACATGACATAAAGAAGACCCTATGAAAAAATTCACGGAAGGGATGAAGAAAAAACGTGAGAGAGGAAAGTAAGGAAGACAGAGTCACGATTCATAGGTGACATTTTTAAGAACTATAAAATAGAACGATATTTGCCGAGGGTTGAGAAGCTACAGGAAGTCAGAGAAGGGAGAGAGAACTTAGAGTCTATCATACTCAGTGATCTATCACAGAAACAAAGAACAGAGTTCCATATGTTTTCACTCATAAGCGAACCTTGAATAATTATCATAATGCTATAAGAAAGGGATTGGCAGTAGTGGGAAACTGTCAGGGGTGGGGGTGTGAGATTGGCAGTTGAGGGAAACTGCTGGGGGGGAGTGGCACACCTCATCAACAAGGGTACCTGCATAATCAACGTTTGTATACCTAACCCTGAATTGTACCCCACATCTTTATGCTTAAAAAAAAGAAGTCATACAATTAGGTTTGCATTTTAGTAATAACGTTTTAAAAAGCTCTAGTGTGTGGCTGATACTAGACAGAAGGGGATCAGTTTCAAAACAGCTGCAATAGTCAATAATAGTAAACAGGTCATTTCATTTGGGATAGACAAAAATATATGGGAGCAAGACTAAGGAGGAACATAGTTAAGATATGAGAAAGGGGGGAGACTAGGAATAATATCCCACTGTGTAACTGGCTGATTCAGTATATTATTTAATTAAGACCGAGACTATTTGAGGGAAAGAAGATTTGGAGAAAATTGGTGTTTTAGGTTGTGGACTTGTTGAATTGGAGTTTCAATGAAGCAGCAAGTAAGGATGTCAGTAGGTAAATGATATAGAAGTCTGAAGTTTAAAAATACAGATGTGAGATTTGATGCAGAGAAGGTAAAAGATCAATCCCCCAGTAATGGTGTAAGGTGAGAATAATAAAAGTAGACTCGAAACAGAATTCTGAAAAGCTTCAATATTTTTACATGCTTTTAAAAAGTTGTCAGAGGTAGACAATTGGTGTGCCATGTCAATAATAGTTTAAAGCACTGCATCTTAAGTCAGACTGACTAGTCTTCAATATCATATCCATTACTTATCAGCCTAGACAAGTCAATTCAATTCTCTGAACCTCGGTTTTTCCATACGTAAAATGGGAATATAATAGGAGGCATCTGCTGTGAACAATAAATGAGATAATGTAGGTAAAGTGTTTAGTGCAATGCCTGACAAGCCAAACACGTTTTAATGTGTTAGATGTTTTTAAGGGACTTTGGGGGAAAGGATTTCATTAGTTTGTGTTTTAAGATTTGTCTATTTTTGAACTGAGAGTTGTTTTCCAAGCAACCAGTGTAAGAAAAGCCTATTGACACGGTCTTTGTCATTTCCTCCAGGATGGTAATAGAGCAGGCTCCAGGTAACAGAGCAGGCTCTCTTGGCAGCCCTCCGCTCTACTGCAGGCATCATCTCATGGTCTCCTTACAATATTTTTGCAGGCAAAAATACAATAATTAATCAAACAAATAAAGAAATAAGATAATTTCAAATAGTTCTAAAGTCTGCATGTTTGTGTACCCCAAAAATTCATATGTTAAAACATAAACCTAAATATGATAATGTTTGGTGGTAGGCTTTGGAGGTGGGTTAGGCTCTACCCTCATGGAAGGGATTAGTGCTTTTATAAAAAAAAGACCCCAGGGATCTCCCTTTCTCTTCCACCATGTGAAATTGCAGTGAGAAGACAGCTCTCTGAGAACCAGGAAATGTGTCCCCATCAGGCATCGAATCTGCAGGCACCTAGATCTTGGTCTTCCCAGCTTCCCGAACTGTGAGCAGTAAATTTCTGTTGCTTATGAGTCACCCATTCTAAGACAGTGTGATAATACAGCCCAAATGACTAAGATAAATGGTGTTGAGCGTGATGAAAAAATAAATAAACAGAGAGAGTAGATAGGGTAAGCTGGAGGTGGAACATTGACTCAGTGGCATTTAACTGAAACTTGGACCCTAAAACTGAGTAAATGTGTGAAGGGGTGGGGATAGTGACTGGATTTTCTCATTTGGGCGATTATTAAAGCCAGGCACGTTGCTGGCTATCTTCGTAGATTTGCATTTCTCATTTGCAACTCTCTTTTCCCCTCTCGAATTAAGCAAATTCAGTAAAAGAAATGCTCCCTGCCCCCTTTCCAATGAGCTACAGAGAAGAGACTGCTTTGAATTAGATGATAGATATTTTTCCTTTTCTGCCACTCTAGGTGTCTCCACACTTTAATGTGTTTGATGAGTGAGAACATGAGGTTCAAAGATTCTACCATACAGAGCGTGAACTAGAAGAATTTTTTCCCACTAGACTAAAATTCACAATAGTACTGACTAGTTGGAAATAACAACAACCCTTCAAATCTGTACAAAGATTGACAGCTTGCAAAGTGCTTTTGTAGACTTGATCATATTTAAGACCCACAGCCACTGTATGCAATAATGTCTTCTCGAAATTTACAGATGAGGAAATTGAGGCTCAGAGAAGTCATGTGACTTTCTAAATATGTAATTTGTAAGTGATGAACCTAAGATTTGAAGCCATCGTCCATCTGTCTTTGGGTCCATTTTCTATCACTGTAATCCCAGGGTTTCTTAAGTTGTCTTGGGTCAGTTTAAGACTCTAGGTCTGTCCAAATCGCAACCGCTGGCTTTTATTTAGCCATAACTTACATTGCCCTTGTTTCCTGTGGTTTGTCCACCTGAGGGGTAAAAAAAGATATAATTGTTTTTCTGATTCACTCATCATACTGAAAGACAAGACTCAGCAAAATGTGTCTCCTAGACTCTCTCTGCCATCTCAAGAGGATATATAATGTGGACTTGCTCAGGCTACTTCTGTCCAGTGCTTTTGCTGTCCTTGAAGATCCTTCAGATGCTTTACTCTTGCCCTCCATGCCCAAAAGTTTGCTCTATCTGACCCTCCTCCTGCTGACCTAGAGAATGCAATAACTGGTAAGGGTACAGCCATCCCACTGGAATTGGTACCAATTCTGTTGAAACTTCCTTTACTCATAAACCAACCCTGAACATTTGCCATAATACTATAAGAAACTGGTTGGCACTAGCGGGATACTGCTAGGGTGGGAGTGTAGACACAACGTCAATGAGGGTACCTGATCTCAAACCAGGCACCAAAGGGACCAAAAGGAGGGACCAAAGGAAGGCCCAAATTTTATCTGTATAATGTCCACTTGTATACCTAATCCTGAGTTGAAACATACATCTTTAAAATAAAATTAAGAAAAGAAAATCCATATCCTGTGCCCACCTCAGGCCCCATGGTGTCAATGCAAATTACCCTGGAGTGGAGGGAATTCTTCTACTTCTTATATCACTTCATTTGGGTCTCCCATGAGCTGTCTGACATGGTTTTACTCTTAGCATCTCTGTGTTACAGATGAAGAAGCAGAGACTCAGGGAAGTTAAGACATCCATTCAAATTCAAATAGGTGATAAATGGGGGATTTAAACCCAGGCATATCTGACCACAGAGCCCACGTGTATCACCCATATACTCCATGTGATATTGTGATGTATAATAAGAAATATGTGGTAGAGTATAGTGGTTCACACCTGTTACCCCAGAACTCTGTGAGGCTTGAGTCTCTGTTTGAGTCTAGGAGTTTGAGACCAGCTGGGGCACTATAGTGAAACCTCATCTCTACAAAATTAAAATTAAAATTAAAAAGTGTGGTGGTGCACGCCTGTAGTCCCAGCTATTCAGGAGGCTGAAACAGGTTGATCACCTGAGCCCAGGGGTTTGAGGCTATGGCAAGCCGAGACCCTGCTGCCACTACACTCCAACCTGGGTGACAGAGTTCAACCCTGACTCAAAAAAAGAAAATAAAAAGGTAAGATAACAATAATAGTAAAAGAAAGGATGTTTTGGGTCTTTTTCCAGTTCCTATCACAGAGCTCCTAAAACCATTGGATTTTCTTAAGTGATGAGAGCCTAAAAGTGCCAGGAGAGCATTTTATTATTCATCACAAACTCCCTTCTATCACACCTGATTTGTGTCAAGGAGTGGCTTTTGGAGAGCCCCTAGACAACCACGAGATGGAGACTGGTTGTTTAGGGGAACCAGTCACATAATTAGAAGATTAGAACTTTCTGACCCCTGGCGAGGAGAGAGGTGCTGCAGGTTGAGTTAATCACTAATGTTCAATGATTTCATCAATTATGCCTGTGTGAAGAAGTCTTCATAATAACCCCCAAAAGGGGTTCAGGAGCTTCTGGGGTGGGGTACACACGGAAGTGCTAGGAGAGTGGCCTTACTTTGCTTTCAGAGGACATGGAAGCTCCAGCCACCTTCCTATATCTTGCCCTATATATGTGTCTTCCATTTGGCTGTCCCTGAGTTGTATCCTTAAATAATAAACTGGTAATTTAGTAAGTAGTGTTTTCTGCGAGCCATTCTCGCAAGTGATCAAACATGAGGAGAGCATGATAAAAACCCCCAGTTGGTAGCTCTAGGGGTCAAGGGAAATTTTCCCCTTTGCCCTCTGAAGGTTCACTGGAAATCGGTTGACAAAGGGCAGATCAGTAGAACAAATGGCACACACATTTATGAATGTACACAGGGGAGAATCTCAGAGTGGTTGTACCAACCCCCATTGAGTTTCAGAAGTTTCTTCTCTCTTAAGGTTACAGAAAGAATGAGGGCTCAAAGCATAGCCAAAAGCAGGTTATGGTAGAAAATAATGTTATAATGGCAAGATAGGTTATGGGAGAGAGAAAAGAAGAGGCCTGGCCAGCAAAAGTTGTCATGCTTGTTATGTAGATGAAACCTCCCTTAGAGGGAATATATGGTAGGTGTTTCTTTCAAACATTTGAAAGTATCAGACTCTCAGTTCATCTTTTCTAGATCTAGACAAAACAAGACCTCAAGAAAGCCTGGCTGCATCATTGTAGATTTTCTCTAAAGATGTAAATCTCTCCACAGAAAACAGCTTCAGGGCTACTTCTGTTTGCAGATCCTCTGACTGACCACCTCAAAATATGTCAAAGAAGTATGTTTCAGGGTAAAATGCCTGAGTTTCCTTTACAAACAAGTCAAATAGAAGTTTTAGGTAATCTGGGGACCTACCACTTGAGATCAGTGCCTGAAGTGGGGTGCAGTCTTATAGGACTGAGCCCTTAAACTGCAGGATCTTTGCTATCTTCCGATTGATAATGTCCGAATTGAGTCAAACTGTAGGGCGCCCAGTTAGCGTCCACTGAGAAGAAAATTCCTCGGTGTGGAAAAGAAACGCACACATTTTGGTGTCTAGAAGTAATGTGTTGTGAGTATAAATAAGAAGCAGTGTTTGTTTTCTTTTTTACTCCCCTACCCTCACAGGCTTTGTCCAGCAACAAAACTTTCACTATCAAATAGAGCACATCACTCAGACTTTTCCCTTGCCCATCCTTAAAGACTCATGTCAAAATGTTACCAAGGCAAACTTTTCAGCAAAGCAAAGTCAGCACTGACATCAGGATTTGCAGCAAGACAAAGTCAGGCATTTATTGTGGGGCTCCAAGCAAGAAAAATTGGGCAGCTAATGCTTAAGAACTGAACTCCCTGAAGGCCATGTACGTGTAAGGGTGTTTAAAGGTGAAGAGGCAGAGCTAACAAGCAAAGTCATAAATCAATACATGCAGGCTATACCTTGGCCTGGCCCCAAAAGGCAAGATCCTAGAAGTGGGGGCCAACAGGTTATAGATGGATTCAAATAATTTCTGATCTGAAATTAGTAAAGTTTTGTTTAAAAACTTGGGGTAAGGAGAAAAAAAATGTTGAACTCTTGCCTGTGGGCGTGACTTTCTTCAGGCCCCTTAGGAAGAAATTTAGAACAGAGTTCAGTCCTCAGTCTCACCTTATTTGAGGTCTACAAGACAGCAGACAGCATTTTCCATTTGGTGGGAATTCCATTTTCTGAAAGCTCAAGTACATGTATCAGGATGCTAAATGTAGTTTCTATAGAGAAGCAAACAGTTTTTGGCTTCTAATTTTTTGACTGTTGTTTTAAGCTATTATTACCTTTGTGCTTAACGGTTTGTTCATTTATTTCTCAAGACTAACCAGGTGCCTGGAATTTTCCTTGAAAGACCGAGATTTTCTCTTATTTTTATGCGTGGAGTGGAGGCATGGCTAGCCAGCCTCTAAGAGGGATTTCTGCTCTGACTCAAAAATTCCTGGAATAAAGACTTTGCAGGTAAACAATTGAACAAAACAGGCAAACAGCGCTCAGTTATCAAAACACGAGGGAGCTGTCTCACACACACACACACACACACACACACATACACACACACACACACACACACACACATTTCATAGGATCTTTGGATTTCAAGACAGTCTCATTTTAACAATCTGCCACATCCTATCCAACTAATCTGAGAGTATGTCTAAAGGGTCAGCATGTCTGTAGCTTTAGCATAACACAGGGACATTGTATGCGCTTAAAATACTGTTTTGAGTAAATGACTAGAAGTCTGGAGTGTCTAGAATTACTGTCTTATTATTAAAATGGTTGCACAAATTATTTTTAATCATATATTTTTTTAAAAGGAGCAGTGAGTTTTAAAGGCAAGAGCCAAGTTTAGTATTACCTGGTTTCAAATGGATCCTTTCCCAAGCTATTTGGTTTTCTGAACCTCAACTTACTGAACTGTGGTAAAGGTTTAGTCATGTGATGAGGATTACAAATGCAGCAAAACCTCCCAGCACAGTGCTTGCCCTGAAAGTAGCAATGGATAAATGCTCATTTCCTTATTTCCACTTTCTTATTGGAAACTTTGATCCTCAGTGACCACTTCTTAGTTGACCTTTCAAGGTGCTAACAACAGGAAATGGCCTTAGGAGTGAGGACACCTAAATTTAGTACTGAATCTCTTGGCAGTCAGTTGAATCGTCTCATCTCACATTCCTAGTCAATAAAATAAGACAGGAACAGGCATTTTAGCATGTGTTTGTGAAAAGGCAATTAGACTACACCTTCAGTAGAAGATACAGCAAAGCCCGTTTCTCAGACTTACTGTGGGGGATACTCTGTGCATTGAAGGATATTTAGGACCATCCTTGGCCTTTCCACACTAGATACCGGTAGCACTGTTCCTCCCAATGATGAAACCAAAAATGTCCTTAGACATGGCCAAACATACTTTGAGAAGATGGGGTCAGAATGTCCCTGGTTGAAAACCACTGAGTTAGACAAATAGCAGGCATTATTATCGGCTTTTATTTAACATAGAATTAGCATAAGGGAGTATATAACTGACCTTGTGAATAATAAGTAAAACTCCTACTTGAACCATGCATGCCTTCTCTTTAAATCCCTTCCAGGTGGAGTTTAACACAGATTAATCTTACTTCTAATGTATGTGTGAGATACACTCTGCTTTTTAAAAATAAGTCATATGACGATTCCTCTTTTTGCGTTAAACAAAAAATTCGTGTACATTCTTTATCCCTATCTTTCACTTACAAGCAAATGTATACCCCAGTTAAAAATGAGAATGAGAGGCAAAACACACTCTTGGGCTCAAACTGAGTCCTCACCACATTTTCACATCTTGCCATCTGAGGAGAAGCAGGAATCCTTCTCCCTCTCACTCCCACAGCAACTAGGACCCAGGTTCTTTTAGTAGCCTCTGGAGATAACCCTATAGTAATAAACTTACTGCTTCCTCAGATTCTTCCTTATTGCTTTTTAGAACCTTGTCTGTCATCTTCTGGGAAGGCAGCTCTTTAGTTTCCCCAGATCCAGCAGACATCCTTATTCTGTAGACATAGATTTCTGATCTTCAACTTCTACTTCATCTTTTTAACATCATTAATGCCTCCTTTGTTTCTTTATCAAAATTGAAGTGCACTGATCCACCAATTCCATTTCTGTGTACATATTAAAAAAAATTGAAAGCAGAATCTTAAAGACATATTTGTATACCTATGTTCATGGCATCATTCACAATAGCCAAAAGGTGGAAGCAACCCACGTGTTCATTGATGAATTAGTTGATAAGCAAAATGTGGTATGCATACAGTGTAATTTTATTCTGACTTTAAAAAGGGGAAAGCAATGACAAATGCTAAAATATGTACGAACCTTAAGGGCATCATACTAAGTGAAATAATTCACAAAAAGACAAATACTGTATGAATTTGCTCATACAAGGTACCTAGAGTGTTCAAATTTATAGAGACAGAAAGTAGAATGATGATTGCCAGGGCTAAGGTAAATGAGAAATGCAGATTTAGTATTTAATGGATATAGAATTTCAGTTTTGCAAGATGAAAAATTCTGGAGATTGATTGCACAACAATGGGAATATACTTAACGCTAGTGAACTACACACATGAAAAATGGTAAAGATGACAAATTTTATATTATTTATATTTCCCCACAATTAAAAATAAAATTAAAAAAGAGAGCTGAGGGTCCCATGTCCTCTCTCCTTCTTTGCAGCATGGATCCACCACTTACTCAATAGTTTTATGTCTCTGCTTGTGCCTACTCCTATTTCTGAAAGGTATATAAGAATCTTTTTCCTCACTACTTCTTTTTCCTCTCTGATCTTTCCTTGGTCTTTGAAATAGGAAGCTTCATCCTCGTCTTTTCTTTCTCTCCACTTCTCACCAGGTGGCAAGACTTATCTTACAAAAGGCATAGGGCAATGTGTCTCTTCCTTCTTTTTCCTCCTCATCCTTTCCAGATTTCTCACTCTATCTCTATCTTTTCTAACTCCCTTCTTCTGTGACTTCTCTGACTTCTTCAGGGTCACATGGAAACTATTCCCTACATCTTGCCCCATGGGATATTACTTTTCCAGGTCCTGCATTAGGGAGTTTGCTTGGTCCATTTTGGCCACGGTGCCAAGCTCTATCGTCCAATTCAAGTTTACCCACAATAAAACTGACTTATTTATAATCATTATCTGGCTACTGAGGCTATTTTTCAATTGATTCAGAGCCACGGGCGAGGGCTATAATTAACCATCACCCTCAAGGTCAAACTAAAATTCCAGGGACAGACTATTTCTTGTTTCATTTTGTGTCATACCTTAATAACATGAAAAGCAATGGCCCAAATTGATTCTGGAATAATATAGAGTGTGTTCTACTCATTATTTAACAATCATACAGGTTCTTAGCCACTATCTCAGCATGATTTGAAGTTGTCTCCTCACAGAGAGTATTTTAGGTCCCTTCATGACTCCAAATTCAAGTGCAGAATAAGGCTCATTCCTGTGTGTTGGCTGATGGTCATTAAAACACAAAAGGGAAGTGATTCTCTAAACACAGCCCTTTTGCGGCATCCTTGACTTGGGCAATTATCACCCTCAGTGGTTGGTAGCATGATAAGGCAAAAAGAATGGGGGATTTGGAATTTTAAAAGTGTCATCTAACTGATTTAAATGAGTCATTCATCTAAATTTGATGAATGTAGGCATCAAATTGTGTGGCAAATCACTCACCCTTCTAAGTCTCCATTTTCTTGTCTATAAAATTAGGGTCTTTGCATTGTTGCCTAAAGCTCCCTTCTGTTTCAAACACACTCTTAATTGTGTGGTTCAGTTGTACTTTCAGCTCATTATTTAAGAGATTAAAGCAGAAACAACCTACCCTTTCCCTCCCATTGACTCTGGCCTGCAAAAGTGTCCAACAAGCATTTTCACTTTTGCAGGCGTATGGAGGATCCAGCAGGCTGTTGAACCATAATATCAAATTCCAGTCAGATGATCCTCCACCAGGTCTTTAAATCAACACGGAATAGTTCTGACCCAGTGTGAAAGCAGCTGAAACGGACAATCCAAGGGTGTCCATGGGAGGTGGCCCAAGGAGCACTCTTGATAGTCAAAGTGAACAAAGATGTTCCTTCATCAAGCTATCAAAAATAAATCTAAGCCATGGGTTGTTTTGGGAGGAACATCATCCAACCCTAATCTCATTCATCCCCACATTCCACTGCTCTTCCCTCCCTGGCTTGGCAGCTTGCCAAGCGGAGGAGAAGAAAGCTGCAGAGGGCTATAAGCTGTCAGGGCCTGCATTTAAATATCACTAGCCCAGCTCAGTTCAAGGTACAGGTCAGCCCATAGTATTAAGTTAAGTACATCAGGAAATACATTATCTTTTGGGTCACCAGGGTACAATTCAGTGAACAGCAACAGGATTTCCTGCTGATAAATGATTCCACAAGAGGTTATAGCTCGCCTGCCCTAGAAGGAATAGTAATAATTCCTTATATTCATATTCCACTCTGGAGTCTATGGAGGATTTTCACATCTATTATGTCTTAGAACTTTCTCAGGGGAGTCAGCGCAGCCCAGGAGAGAAGACAGCTGGACATGGACTACAGTATGTGCCTCACACTATACCACTCTGTTATGGGGAAGTCGTGCTGTCTCTTGGAATCTCAGTTCACCAACTATGTTCAGGAAAGTCAATAATATCCACCTTGTAAAAGAATCAAGGAGATCAAGTGAGATGATACTTATGCATAGTTTTAAAAAATGTTCTGGAAAAGAACTTATTAAAAGTTATCTAAGCCAGGCTCGGTGGCTCAGCCTGTAATCCCACGCCTTGGGAGGCTGAGGTGAGTGAATTGCCTGAGGCTGCAGGTTCAAGACCCACCTGGGCAACTCAGTGAGACCTCATCTCTATAATAAATCAAAAATTAGTCGGGCGTGGTAGCACGTGCCTGTAGTTCCAGCTACTCGAAAGGCTAAGGCAGAAGGATTGCTGGAGCCCAGCAGGTTGAGGCTGTGGTAGCCGGGAGCGGCCACTGCACTCCAGTCTGGCAGACAGAGTGAGACCCCAACTCAAACAAAAAAAAAGTTATCTATAGAAGCAAAATGAAAAATAATGAAAATAGGCTCTAATTTACCTGCTAAAACACACAAAACTAGTAAAGCTAAAATCAATGTTGGATATTCCTTTATTTAAAGAAATTTATTGGATACCTTTGCATAATCCTTGTTAAAACTCAATCTCTGTCACCCAGAAGCAAGGGAAATTAAGATATATAGAGGTGTAACTACAGCTATGACCTAAGGTAGAGAGCAGACATGGAGACGGAGATCAGTCTAACAAAGGCTAGATGGCAATGACTGAAAATGATATGATGTGACTAAAGAAATCCTGAGGAATTAGATTATACTCGACTGCAGCACTGATACAACAAGAGACCTAGAAAGGTCCAGAATGACCACTGTGGAGCAGCAGACCAGCGCTTCTCTTATTGAGCAAGGCAGAAAGTAGGGATCCAGATATCAATAGGCAGAGAGACACCCTGGACAGTTTTGGTTGGGAGAAGCACCCTACAAGCAGCAGAGGTCTCTTTGAGCACCTAGAGACCAGAAAGTGATGGTGGACAAAGGAATCCAGGTACCCCTTCCCCTGCCATGAACCAGGCTTACACAGAAACTGAAGCCCTGTCCAATGAAAGAGAGTGGATGAGATACTTTAGATCAATTCACCATCTTCCAGTTGTGTGTGAGTCCTGGTAAGGGCACAGTGGTGGGCAATCAGAGACCAAGAGTAATAGGGAAAAAACCCACAACTGGTCAACTGCAATGAGTGTAGTTTTTGCCAGTGGAGCCCAGCAGCCAGCTCCCAGGCAGGAAAGTCCCACCTGCAGAGTAAATCCATCAGGCACCTACCACTAGTAGTAGGTGACCATCTTAGAGGAGAAAGAATTACCTCCAAAACCTGCATGCCTATAGGGCAGAGAAATCACTCTTTTTCAAGAGCAGAGTACAGGCTTGAACAGGGAAGAAGCAACACAAAATATATCAGATGGCTTTCTCTGTGGGAAGACTTCTGGGCTGTAAAGCACAGAGAACAGACAAGGAGCCCATGCCCCACTCATTCTCTACAGAGTGCTAGCAACAGAGGCTAGAAATTAACATGACTAGATTAACAAGAGGAGATAAAATCTAGAGGAGAGAAAGCCTGCCACAGGGTGGAACAAGGAGCAGAAATGAATGATCCTCCCTCTCTCATTGAGTGACCTATATTGAAACACAGAAAGAGCCCTAGAACAGAGAGTCATCGATAGTTTCAGAGAAACAAAAACAAAGAGAAATTACAGAAAGGCCTGTCACAAATGAGGAAAAAAATCAACTAAAAAACATAAGCATCCCTCAGATCCCTAAAGAGACAGCACCCAAAAAATAATTATCAGAGCACAAACAATGGCAGCCCCCCAGAATAACCTGCCCCAGATGACAGCCACATAAATCAGAGATTGGATGGCTAAAATAAACAGAGAGAACTAAGAGAAATTAGAAGCATACGTCACCAAATTGCTCAGGCAGTAAAAGTGGAGTTGGTCAATTTCATAAAAGTTCATTCCGAAATAATGGAAATTAAGACCTCCATCCTGAAAATTAAAAACAGTAACAAGCATAGACAGCACGATCAACCAAGCAGAGAAAAATATTCTCAGAGCTTGAAGACTAAAATATGGAATAAACCCAGTCTGTCAAAAAAAAAAGTGAAAAAGAAGGAGCAGAGCCTCCAAGTTATGTGAGATTTTGTTAAAAAGTCAAATCTACACCTGATTGTTGTCCCTGAAACAAAAGGAAAAATGAGAATACTGTAGAACAAAAATTCCACAAGGTCATCCAAGAAAACTTCCCATATCTCACTAGAGAGACAGCAATTAAGTGCAAGAGATTCAGAGAACTCCCAAAAGGTGGCACGTAATAAGACCATTTCCACAACACATAATTATCCACCTCCACAAAATAATCATAAAAGAAAAAATATTAAAAGCAGCAAGAATGAAAGGCCAGACTACCTACCTGGGAAGACCCATCAGAATCACCTCAGATTTTTCTACAATAAAGCCAGAAGGGACTGTGTTCCAATCTTTAATGTCCTTGAAGATAAGCAATTCCTGCCAATTATTTCCTACCCCTTCAAGCAAAGTTTCACCATTCATGAGGAATTAAAATCATTCCCAGACATTCAATCCCTAAGAGAATATTCTACTCCTGATCAGCCCTTCAGGAGATGATTTAAAAGATTTTGAACACAGAAAAAAATAATAATAATTATACCCATCACAAAAGTAGAGTCAAGCAAAGAGTTAACAGAGTATACAGAGCACTCATAAAAATGAAAATACATACATATATAAATACAAAAGTAAAAAGGAAACAAAGCAACCCCCAAGAGCCCTATGACAAGAATAAACTTTCACATTTCAATCATCAATATGAACATGAATGGACTAAATGCACCACTGAAGAGACATAGAGTGGCAAATTGGATAAGGAAGCATGATCCAACAGTCTGTGGCCTCCAGAAAACTCATCTCACTGTAAAGGACATCCATAGGCTCAAAGTTGGTGTTTGGAAAAAGGTCTTTCAGGCAAAGGAAAAACAGAAGACAGCAGGTATAGCTATTCTGATAGCAAACAAAGCAGACTTCAAATCATCAAAAGTGAAAAAAAAAGACACTACATAATAATAAAAGGCTCAATCCTCCAGCAAGAAATATCCATCCTAAATATGTATGCACACAACACAGGAGAACCAGGTTTTATAAGATATCTACTATGTAAACTAAGAGAGGACATTGACTCTTATGTAATTATAGTTGGAGACCTAAATGCTCCACTAACAGCTTTAGATTGATCATTGAGGTAAAAAACCAACAGAGATACAGAACCTTACCTTAATACTCAATCAAATGGATTTAATAGACATCTATAGAACACTTCACCCAAAATCAACAGAGTATATATTTTACACATCAGCACATGGAATATACTCCATCAATCACATTCTCAGACATAAATCAAGTGCAAACAAATTTCAAAAGATCAAATAATGCCATACATCTTCTCATATCACAATGGAATAAAAATGAATATCACCACCAACAAGATCCCCACAAAATACACAAATACGTGAATACTAAACAACATGCTACTGAATGACTTCTGGGTCAACACAGAATTCAAGACAGAAATAAAAAGATTCCTGGAAACAAACTAAAACAAAGACATTTCTTATCAGAATCTCTGGGATCCCATGAAAGCAGTGTTAAGAGGAAAAATTATAGCATTACACACACACACATCAAGAAAAAAGAAAGATCACAAGCAAACACCCTAACATTATACATAAAGGGTATGGAAAGGCATGCTTATCTAAATCTTAACATCAGCAGAAAGTATCCAGAAAACTAAGATAAAGTCAAAAATGTAAGATATAGAAAAAAAAAAGCTATCATAGAAATAATTAATAAGACAAAAATCTGGTTCTTTAAAAGGAAAGCTAAGACTGAGAGACCTCTGGCCAGATTGTCTAAAAAAGAAGAGAAAGAGTTCAAATAAACATAATTGGAAATGCAAAAGGTGAAGTGACAACTAACACTGAAGAAATTCAAAAGATTGTCAGAGATTACTATGAACAGCTGTATGCAAATAAACTAGAAATCCTAAAGGAAATGGGGGATTTTCTGACATCACACAACCTCCCAAGGTTAAAACAAGAAGAAATTGAAACTCTAAACAGACCAATAACAACCCAGAAAATCAACTCATTCATAAAAAAATTCCTGGCCAAAAAAAGAAGCCTTGGACCAGATATCTTCCCAGATGACTTCTACAAGACATACAAGTAGGAGCTAGTAACAATCTTACCAAAAGTATTTCAGGCAATCAAGAATGATGGAATTTTCCCCAACACATTTTAGGAAGCTAACATCCTACTGATATCCAAACCTGGCAAAACCCAACAAGGAAAGAGAATTACAGGCCAATCTCCTTTATGAACATAGATTCAGAAATTCTCAACAAGATTCTAGCAATTTGGATTCAACAATACATATCAAGGATCATCCACTATGACCAGGTAGGCTTCATTCCTAGGATGCAGGGCTGGTTCAACATTCACAAGACCATAAATGTAATTCAGCACATTAACAGATGTAAAACCAAGAACTACATAATTATCTCAATAGACACAATTAGCAATCAACAAAATCCAGCATCCCTTCTTGATAAAAACCCTTGAGCACCTAGGCATAGAAGGAACATTCCTCAAAACAGTAAGAGCCACCTATGATAAACCCACAGCCAACATTTTGCTTAATGGGCAGAAGCTGGAAGCATTCACTCTAATAACAAGAATAAGACAAGGATGATCACTCTCACTCCTCCTATTCATCATAGTGTTGGAAATCCTAGCCAGGGCAACCAGGCAAGAGAAGGAAGTTGAGACAGCCAAACAGGAAAAGAGAAAGTTGGGCTATCTTTATTTGTGGATGACATGATTCTATACCTTAAAAACCCTAGAGAGTCTATCAAAAGCCTCCTGGCATTGATAAATGACTTTGGCAAAGTCTCAGGATATAAAATAAATGGCAAAAGACAGCTGCATTTCTATACATCAGCAACAAGCAGACAGAAGACCAAATAAAAAGCACAGTCCCATTCACAATAGCCACATACAAAAAAGAAATAACTTGGCATCCACCTAACCTGAGAAGTGAAAGACCTTTACAACAAGAACTACAAAATGCTGCTCAAAGAAATCAATGATGACACAAACAAATGGAAAGTCAATCTATGTTCATGGATTAGAAGGATCAGTATTGTCAGGATGCTCATCCCACCCACAGCAATATACAGATTCAATACAATACCCATCAAATTACCAGCATCATTTTTCTCAGATTTGGAAGCAACAATACAGAAATTAATATAGAAACAAACAAAAAAAGAGCATGGGTAGCGAAAACAATCCTCAGCAAAAGGAACAAAGCAGGATATATCACACTTCTAAACATAAACTTTGTTTCAAGGCTGCAGTAACCAAAACAGTCAGATGTTGGTACAGGAATAAGTATATAGATTGACAGAACAGGACATAGATTTCAGAAGCAAAAAATGGTCTCTCAACCAACTCATCTTTGACAAAGACACCAATAACAATCATTGAAGAAAGGAGACTATATTTAGCAAATGGCTGATCACATGCAGAAGAGTAAAACTGTACCCATACCTGTTACCATATAAAAATATCAACTCAAAATGGATTAATAACCTAAACACAAATCCTCAAACTCTAAGACTCCCAGAGGACTACTTAGGAAGCATTCTTAGGCACATTGGAGTAGGTAACTAATTCTTGACCAAGTCCTCAAAAGCGAGTGCCAAAAAAACTAAGATGGACAAGTGGAACCTCAACCACAGAATGGGAAAAAATATTTGCAAATTATGCATCTGACAAAAGTCTAGCATCCAGGGTCTACAGGGAATTCAAACGAAGTGAAAGGAAAAAACAAATAACCTTATTAAAAGTGGGCAAAAGATATGAACAGACACTTCTCAAAAGATTATATACAAACAATCAACAGACACATGAAAAATTGCTCAGCCTCACTAATCATCAGAGAAACGCAAATCAAAACAATAATGAGTTACCACCTAACTCCATTAAGAATGGCTATTATTAAAAAGTTTTTAAAAAATTACAGCCAGGCTCAGTGGCTCAGCCTGTAATCCCACGCTTTGGGAGGCTGAGGTGAGTGAATTGCCTGAGCCCATGGGTTCGAGACCTGCCTGGGCAACTTGGGGAGACCGCATCTCTACAATAAAATCAAAAAATTAGCCGGGTGTGGTAGCACATGCCTGTAGTTCCAGCTACTTGGAAGGCTGAGGCGGAAGGATCACCGGAGCCCAGCAGGTCAAGGCTGTGGTGGCCGGGAGTGGCCACTGCCCTCCAGTCTGGGTGACAAAGTGAGACTCTAACTCAAAAAAAAAAAAATTACAGATGCTGGCATGGGTGCAAAGAAAAGGGAACACTTCTTCAGTGGTGGTAGCAGTGCAAGCTAATTCAACCTTTATGGAAAGCAATGTGACAATAAATAAAAGAACTAAAAATTGATCTTTCATATGATCCAGCAATCCATCTCCTTGGGAATATACCTGGAGGAACATACTTCCTTTTGCAAAAGAGACACTTGCCACACACATCACAATATTAAAAACATAGAACCAACTTTACTGCCCATTGGAAGTAGATTTGATAAAGAAAATGTGGCACATTTACATGATGTAGTAATATGCAGCCATAAAGAAGAAGAAAATCATGGACTTTGCAGCAATTGGATGGAGTTGGAATGCAGGGGCCCAGCCCCTACAGATATTGGGGGTCCCTGGTAGGAAAGATGGCGTCGGTGATTAAACTGGAGGGATAGATATTGAAAGAAAGATGGAGCGATAGATATAAAGAGAAAGAAAGAAAAGAGGGAGAAAGAAAGAGACTGAACTCTGTCTACTGCAGAAGCCATTTAATGGGACAAATCGTAAGCTTTTTATCCTAAATTTTCACAGGTAAAATCACAAGACTTTCACGTGAACACAAAGCCAGGTGTATGAGAGGCGTCCCCCACCCACCAGGTGTTTCCTCAAGCCTGAGGAAGGACAATCCCAATTAAATCACAAGACTATTACGTGAACACAAAGCCAGGTAGATGAGGGGCATCCTCCACCCACCAGGCATTTTCCCAAGCATGAGGAAGGACAATCCCAAAATTATCTCACTGTTCCTTATGCTTGGTTAATGTTCCTCAAAAGCAATACAACAATTCTAACATCACAATATTCTAATAATCAATAACTTCTAAAGCTTATGCATACAGAATACCTAATGACTAACTTAAATCCTAATACCTTTCTATTCTGTGCTAATTCTACCTACACTATAAAAACTCTTAATTATAGCTCAAACCTGTTCTTAAAGAATGTGGCCCCATCCAAAGATCACACTGAGCCATTTCTAGGAACAATTGATTACAATCTCTTAACAAAATGGATATTCTAAAATCCTATAAATCCATTTTAACTTCTATAAAAGTTTCTAATTCCTAATCCTAATATAAAAAGTTGATAATCAGCAATAAAGCTTCTAAAAATAAAGCCCAAATATAAACTGCAAATTGTACTAAGGCCAAAACTGCAATAGTAGAAAATAGGAACAATGAAATTTCTAAAGTTAGCAGTATTTTTATTAAACCTCAAAATATCATGTTTGATCATGCTTGAACTAACATAATTCCCTGATGTTAGCATGACTTTTTCTACAATACTTTCTATGAGTAAAATAAATTCAATTTCTATAATAAGTAGAAAAACCCTACACTAACTGTAGCTAAAACGAGTTTAAAAGAATGCAGCCCAGTCCAAAGTACATGCTGAACCCTGAGGAATGTTGCCCAGTCCAAAGTTCGTGCTGGACCATTTCTGGTAACTCTAGATAATCATCTATACCATCTAAAGCTGAAAACAGCTCTCCATATGTATATACTAATTCTACAAATATACTTTTAAATCTTATAAAGAAGCTTGTACCATATTAAAGGCTCCCAAATGTGACCCAAGTTTGAATTATTATCTAATGCCTAAGCCGAAACCACAGTTCATGGGAAACAGGAACAATGAGTTTCTAGAGTTAGCCATGCCTGTCACAGTCACAGAGCCTTCAGCTTAGGTCAGCAGAGTTCCTTTTGGCAGAGTGTGCCAAATAGAAAAAGGGAGAAGGGAATGGGGTCAACAGCTCCCGAACACATCCTAGTGGTCTCCAGGTCCACGGCCCTCCCTGATCCCTAATGCTCAGTGGGCCTCCGTGGCCAGCTCCCAACATTGGAATCCATAACACTAAGTAAACTATCACAGAAACAAAGAACTGAATATCACATGCTCTCATAAGCAAACCCCAAATATTAGTCACATTAGCACCAAGCATTGGCACTTGTTGGACATTGCTAGGGAAGAGAGGAAGGGAGGAGGCCAGGAGTCACCTGACAATGCAAAGTCTATCTGGTTCACTACCAGGGGGAATGAGGGCCAGTTAGAAGCCCAAACTTCACCCGCATGCCACCTACTTAGGTGGTCAATCCTCAATTGTACCCCATGTCTCATAAATAAATAAATACAAAAATGTGTGCTGTCAGTTGTCAATGTCCCATGATGTGGAAGCTGATAGACATATCTTTTCTCTAATTCTAATAATCACTCTTCAAGATAATTTTATCATCATCATCCTCCGAATTTTGAAGAAGGGATAACTGAAGCGAAAGACAGTTCATTAACATGCTCACAATGGATAAATTACCTGATCACTGGCTCACCATAATGTCTATCTGAAGCCAATGACTTTGTCTACTGCCCTGTACTGTGCAGCTTGCCTCCTTAAAAATCAGATAAGATGGAACCTTTGACAAAGTATTTGGGCCTGAAAGACCCAGAAAGGGAAAGAGTATGAAGAAAACTAGTTCAGGAGGAGGTCACAGCATAAAGAAATTATGAATAAATATCTTTGGAGTGCTCTAGAATAAAATATGTTTGGTAGTGGGCTGATAATTACCAGGAATTCTAACAACATTTTTAGTTCAAACCTCCAAGAGACCAGGTGGACACAGAACTTCTAAAGATTTCCTCCTCGAGCCGGGCTCGGTGGCTCAGCCTGTAATCCTGTGGCTTTGGGAGGCTGAGGTGAGTGGATTGCCTGAGCCCATGGGTTCGAGACCCACCTGGGCAGCAAGACCTCATCTCTACAATAAATCAAAAATTCAGCCGGGCGTGGTAGCACATGCCTGTAGTTCAGGCTACTTGGAAGGCTGAGGCAGAAGGATCGTCGGAGCCCAGCAGGTAGAGGCTGCGGTGGCCGGGAGCGGGCACTGCACTCCAGTCTGGGTGACAGAGTGAGACTCCAACTCAAAAAAAAAACACAAAAAGATTTCCTCCTCGAAGAATTCCCAGCCCCTGCCTCTGCATCCCTCCCTGCAATCATTTCAATCACTCTGTTGCTTCCATTTGTCCCCATCTGCTCTAGATTGAGCCCCAGTGCAGGTTTCATATTTAGAATAAGTACTTAGCTATTTACTAATTGTTAATGAGACCATCCTATTGCTACACTAGTAGTCCAGTGGAGTTCAGTTTCCATCTCTATTTCTAGGGTATAAATAGCAAGCTCAAATGCCAATATTGACAGACCCCATGGCTCCCCACTGAAAATGTCAAGTCAAGCAGTGTGCTTCTAGGCTAACACATTCTGAAAACCGGCTGACTGACTTTTTTCATGTTTTTGTTGATCATGATACCCCAAGGATGATTTTATTTGCAACATACATATGTGACAGGCTATAATTATGGAACATTCAACAGAGGTGGACAAATGAGGTAAAGCATAATATAGACAAGTAGCAAAAAGTCTCTAACAAATAGTAAATACAGCTGACCCTTGAACAATGTAGGGGCTAGGCGTTGACTCCATTCACAGTTGACAACCTGCATATAATATTTGACTCCCTAAAATCTAAACTACAGATACCCTACTGTTAACCAGAAGCTTTACTGATAATGTAGTCAATTAGCACATATGTTGTATGTTATATGTATGACATACTACATTCCTAATAATCTAGAAAAAAAGAAAATATTATTAGGAAAGTCATAAGGAAGAGAAAATATATTTGCTATTCATTAAGTGGAAGTAGATCATCTCAGAGATTTTCATTACCATTGCCATCTTCTCATTAAGTGGACTGAGAAGAAGGAGGAAGGGGAGGGGTTAGTCTTGCTGTCTCAGGAGTGGCAGAGGCAGAAGAATTGTACACATAAGCGGACTAATGCAGTTCAAATCTATGTTGGTCAAGAGTCAATGCATAGGCATACCTATACCTCATTTTCCATTAAAAGGAAATGCTCCCTCACTAAGAGGAGTCAATGGCATCCACTTTTATCACTTAGAGTACTCTGCCTGTACCAGGTAAAATCAATTTGGCAAGCAGCAGTATTTCTGGAGCTCAGAGAATTCTTTTTAATTGGATAATCAGGCTTTGGACAATTCATGAACCAAGGGTACACTGAGCATTGGTTCATTCACTTCGTAAAGCTGGTTCACATGTCTGGGGTTCATACAGCTCTCCTGAAACTGTAGTCAAAATGCATACTGGAGCTTCTTCATATGGTCTGGGCTTCCTCACAGCATGATGGGTGGTTCCAAGAGAAAGTTTCTCAAGAAACAACCAGACAGAGACTGCGTATGATCTAATATTGGAAATCTCCATAGGTTATACCCACCATATTCTATTCATTAAGATGTCACTAAGACCAGCCCATATTCAAAGGGAAAAGCATCAGACTGCATCCCTCCATGAGAGAAATGCCAAATAAATTGTAAACCTATTTTAAAACCACCACAATCCATCTCTAGCTGCACACTTTAAATTCCTCTCACATAAAAATCACCTTCCAGCTCTCATAAGACACCACCCGTTGCCAAGGAGTTTTATTTATTATTGCATTAGGCTTAAGCTCCAGGCTCAGGATCTAATCACAACGTTTCTACAAAATGGAAATGACACTTTCCCTGACTACATCACATGACCTCCCTAATGATCATGTTAAGTATATGTTGGTGTATATATGTGTGTGTGTGTATACATAATTTAGACACACATATAAAATTATGAAGTCTTTTTAAAATTAGAAACTGTTAATTATACATAAAACAACTCTATTCATGCAATTTTTCTATCTTCTTCTAGGTGGTTAATTTTATGGAAATTTACAATCTTCCTCCTGTTTACAACACCCCCCAACACTCTATATTCCTAATACTCTTGGGAATATTGGGTAAATAGTCTTACCACAAAATTGTATTAGAAGTTAAATTAATATTAAGCATTGTATGACATGTACATCACACAGGAAATATTATTTATAGACGCTGAGATTTTCTAGGCAACATCAGAATACTAATATGTTCAACTTCGACCATTGATTCTTTGTTCTGAGATGGCATTTAAGATGTGTCTCTTTCTGAATTCACTTTCCAAGTACTTCTGGAATTTCACTGTGTTTTGCTGGAGTTTGGGCAGTAACCAGGAAAACATCTTCTATGAGACAAAGATGGCTGGTTATTTCCTCCAATATCTCTTCTCTTATTCTCCCAATAATGAAGATTTTAGGTAGACAAAGGACCATTCAGCAAAAGAGTTTCTATATCAATTTCTCTTGGAACTGGATATGTGACTACATTCTGGTCAATTGGATGTTAGTGAAAGTACTGGGTTGCAACTTCTGAGTCAGGCCCTTGATATACAAATGAGCATACCCTCCCTTTCTCTGCTCAACTTCCTACTGACTGGAATGTGGACAAAAGGGTAGGGGCTATATTAGACCACGGGGTGGAAAAAAAAATGCATGTTGAGAATGGCTGAGCAATAAGAAAGTCCATATCAGCCTGCCATGACATGCTAGACTTCTCATATACTCAGATAAAAGAAAAAAAGCTCTTATCTTGCTTGACTGTGCTATAGCACCCAAACTGATTTATCCTCTCAGATAGGTCCACGGTCACCTCTTAGTGATGCCCCAGCATTGACCCTACCTTCATCTCTTGAACTGTGACTCACCCTTCTGCCTCCACAAAGTCAGAGGCTACCCCACGGCTATTGCCTGCATGGTTTATACCCCATCTGATCCGTGTCTGCTACCAAACTTCTCAGATTTCCTAGAGGGAAGCATCTTAAAAATTATCTCGGTTCACTAACACTTTGCTTCTAGTCTTCTTGTGTCTCTTATGCATCCTTAAAAAACCTGTTGAAACAGGAACAGATGTGAAAATATTTACAATTAAAAGTTTCCAGGCAATGAGCAATCAGAATGGGCCCCACCAAAAGCATCTACCCGAGCCACTGCCCTTGACAGGAGCCCAGACATTGGTGTACACATGCTGATTCCTACCGATGGTCTCTCCTGCCTCTTGGCCAGCTCAGGGCCACAGCATCCATTCTGCATCAGAGCACACCACTGTAATAGAGAGTTGTTATAAACAGAAAAACAGAGGCATAACACTAGATGATGAATGTGGTCCTTAATTAAAAATCTAAAGCTGTGTGACCTTAGAGAGGACTATAAGACAGAATCTGTCTTCTGGGTTTTGTATATACCTGGGGAGTTCCCAGATTTGCTTTAACATTTGTATATACTCAGACTTGTCATAGACCACTGACTATAGCCCTTGCAATTCTACTTTTAAATTCTGGCTTGAAGCCCCGTGAAACAGTACACTCTGACTATAAGCAATCCTGCAATTAGCAAAATACTTCAATACTCAAGTGGAAAAACAGTGTGTGCACAAATGAGGCACGTTGGTATGCCAAGCAGTAACTGAAATAACAAACCCAAGAAGCTGGCATCATAAAGACTGGATATTTCAGCCACAACAACATGATACTGTTTTGAGCACCTTATTTAACCAACTTAAAAATTTATCAAGTGCTTATTCCACACTAGAGACAGACTCTACCAGGTGAAAGGGAGACAGGGATGACTAAGACAAGTTTCCAATTCTCAGATGAACAGATTTATAAGCAAAAATGTCTGCAATTCTGTGGAATTACCATAATAGGAAATGTTTAGAAAGTGTTATGGGAACACAGATGAGGTGGCAATCACTTCTACATGACAGCAGAGGCCTGGAGGGATTCAAATAGTTAACAATACCTGAGCCAGGTCGTAAAGAGTGAATCGGTGATAACCAGGAGGACAAAGAAGGGCGAGCACATCAGGAAGACGGAGGCATGGACTATGCAGACAGGTAAAAGTACAGTGTCTAGGGGAGCACAGCAACAGGCGATGAAGCTGCAAGATATGGTTCTCAAACACTGGTGTATAAAGAACCCCCAAGGGCTTTTAGAAACTATTGTGCCAGTAACTACCAAGAATATTAAATCAAATTTCTGTAGGTGGAGCTAGGCATCAGGACTTTGTGAAGCTTCCACCAGAGAACACTAATGTACAGTCAATGTTAAAACCAAGATCAGTGTGTGTGTGAGTGTGTGTGTATGTGTGTGTGTGTGTGTGTGTGTGTGTGTGTAAAACACTTAAGATCTACTCTTTTAGCAAATTTCAAGTATATGATATAATATTATTAACTATAGTCACTATGTTGTACATTAGACCTCCAGAACTTGTTCATTTTATAACTGAAACTTTCTACCCTTTGACGAACATCTCCCCACTTCCCTTTCCCTCAACTCCTGGCAAACACCATTCTACTCCCTGCTTTTATGAGTTCAAAGTTCTTAGATTCCACATATCATTGAGCTTATGCAGTGTTTGCCTTTCTGCTTCTGGCTTATTTGACTTAGCATAATGGCATGCATGTCCTAGGTAGAAACTATGCAAGGTGATTGATTAATTAACTTGACTGTGCATAGTGTATACATGTATCAATGCATCACATTGTATGCCTCAAATATATACAATTTTTATTTGTAAGCTATCCTTCAATAAAGTTGAGGAGAAAATAAAACAGTAAAAACGAAGATCCATAAGGGCTCTGAATATTGCCCTGAGGAACAACGCTGGCCTCTAGGCCATGGGAATCCTAGTCAGTATTTCCTTCCTCATCTGCAGATTTTCAGTGATAAACACCTGTGTAAGATTGTGTAAATGCCATGCTGTCTGGAAGCAGCAGATGAGTAACCAAAAATTTAGAAAATTCAGGTATCTTGTTTATAGACAGAACCAAGTTTTCCTTGTTCCAGTCTTGTGAAACTGTGCCTTAATTATAGAAAAGTTCATACACTTTAGACTGGTCTAAAATATGTATTTTTTTTCTTGTATCATCATCAATAACTTACTCTCTCCTAAGGAGAATTCTTTGTGGGTAATAACCATTAAAATGGACTGGGTTCAGTGGCTCAGCCTGTAATCCCAGCACTTTGAGAGGTCTAGGTGAGTGGATTGCCTGAACCTGTGGGTTTAAGACCAGCCCGGGAAATTGTGAGACCTCATCTGTACAATGAAAAAAAAAAAATTAGCCAGGTGCAGTAGTGTGCGCCTGTACTTCCAGCTACTTGGAAGACTGAAGCAGAAGGATCTCCAGAGCCCAGTGGTTTGACACTGGGGTGACCATGAGCATGTCACCGCATTCCAGCCTGGGTGATGGAGTGAGACTACCACTAAAAAAAAAAAGAACCATTAAAATGAATAGCTAGCAATTCTGTGAGAACGCTTCTCTGTGTTGGACATGACTGAGCATGGAGGATGGAGTAACTCTAATGTGCGTGACCTCAGGAGGTGGATACTAGAATGATTCCCATATCTCAGCTAAAGAATTTGAAACATGGAGACAGGACTGATACTGGAAGTTCTCACTTGCCTCACCCTACCCTTAGCCCCAACTAGAGAAGGACCAAGGCAAAAGGGTGGGGAAGGCAAGAGTCAAAGCCAGGGAATCAAATTCAGAGCTTCCACTCTTAAACCCTATGCTGCCTCTTCTGTGTTTAATTGTCTTTGAGGCACATGATAATAAAAGCTCAGGGCAAGGAGAGCTGAAGAGAAGAGTAAGGTGGAAGAGAAAGAAAAAGGAGGAGATATGGGGAGAAGACCAGGACACACTGTGAAGACTGCTAATTTGACAGAAAATCCACTTCAGTTTTACAGCACGTGCCACAACAGAAAGCATCTCAGTATTGATGTGTTAGGATTGATTTCCAGGGAGGGTCTTGGGTTGTACCCTCCTACTGATATGGCAAAGAAAGGGAGCTGGACACGATGGTCACTGGACCGAAGCCCCTTTCCATGTGTAAAGCCATTTCCACCTCATACTCATACCCTGGTCACAACCTGCAACCCTCAGTCTTGCCCCTTCTCAGCCTATTTGTGTCGCTGTAAGGGCATACTCAAGACTGGGTAATTCATAAAGAAGAGGAGTTATGTACCACTTTTTTTTTAATCCAGTCCTCTTGATGGGCAGCACGATTGGTTCCACGTTCTTGCTATTGTGAACAATGCTGAGATAAATATACATGTGCAGGTATCTATTTTATAGAATGACTTGAGTTCTTTCGGGTATATTCCCAGTAGGGGGATTGCGGGGTCATATGGAAGGTCAATTTTTTTGAACTTTTAGGAATCGTCACACTGATTTCCGCAGAGGCTGTTCTAGTTAACACTCCCACCAACAGTGTAGAAGTGTTCCCTTTTCTCCACATCCTCTCCAGCATCTGTTATTTTTTGAGATTTTAATGATGGCCATTCTGACTGGAGTTAGGCGGTATCTCGGTGTAGTTTTAATTTGCATCCCCTTGATGACTAGTGAGGCTGAACATTTTTTCATGTGTCTGTTGGCTGCTTGTATGTCTTCTTTTGAGCAACGTCTATTCATGTCTTTAGCCCACTCTGTAATGGGTACCTGCACAAGGAGCAGTTGTATACCTACAATTGTAACCCACAATTTCAAAATAAAAATAAAAAGAGAGAGAAAAAAAGTTTTTGATCATTTTAGTGATCGTTTATGATGCCAGAACTGGTTATAAGCAAATAAACAAAAGTGGGCATTAGAAAAAAAGAAAGGAGTTGTTTGGTTCACTGTTCTGCAGGTCGTACAAGCAGCATGGTGCCAACATCTGCTTCTGGTGAGGGTTTCGGGTTGCTTCCGATCCTGGTGGGAGGTGAAGGGCAGGCAGCTTATATAGCAAGACAGAACACAAAAGAGAGAGGAGGGAGGTGCTAGACTTAACTCCCTCATCACAAAGACAGCACCTAGCTATTCATGAGGGGTCTGAGGCCTCCTACTAGGCCTCCCCTCTAACACTGAGATTTGGAGGGCTCAGACATCCAAACCATAGCATCTCCTTTATCCTTCAGACGGTAATGCTCCCCTCCCCCGTCCTTAATCCTTTTTGTTGAACTCCACCTCACTGTTGCAGAGAAATACTGGAGAAACTTGGGAGTTCAGGAGGTCTCCAAGACTACCCTTAGGGTTGACAATGAACTAGAAGGACTCACGAAACTCAGCAAAGGTTTTAGACTCAGTTATGGTTTATTACAAGGATTACAGATTAAAATCAGCAACAGAAAAAGGTGCATAGGGAAGGGTCTTGGAGAGTTCCGGGTGCAAGTGTCCAGATGTCCTCTCTCAGGGAAGTCATCAGAACAACACTTACTTCGCCCAGCAATGATGTGTAGCAACACACACAGAATATTGACAGCATACACACACACACACACACACACACACACACTTTCCAATACACTTAGGATGCTACTTTCACTTGGTACTTTCACTTCAGACTTAGCATCAGATAACTTGGGGAAGGTGTTTTAAATACACTGTGTTTCCTCGCAGATGTTTTGACAACTACTAGATTACAAAATTTAAAAGATTTTTCGTCTATGTTCTATATGTAGTTGAACTCAAAAATCTCTAGTCTTCAAGCCTTAAGGCCTGTGTAATTCAGTGTCCCTCACTCATTGAACACACAGATTATTTTATTGAGCATCTACTATGTACTGTCAGTATAGTGAGTTGCAGGAAAAAAAAAAGATGTTTATAATCTCTGCCTTTGTGGAACTTACAGTCCAGTGGATTCTGACAGAACATTGACTTTGGGAAGTTATAAACTGAGCACAAATCACGTATCAACTGAGAGACCCTAGGAACATGACTAAATCCACCTGAGCCTCTTTTATAGCTTTGAAATGGAGCTAAAAATGCCAACCTCCTAGGGTTATTAGGAAAATAAACTAAGCAACCACAATAAAGCACCTAGAACAACGTTGGTTTATCGAAGCTACTGGGTAGGTGTTGGATTTCCTTTCCCTTCTACTATTTATTAATAGGACCCCATGCTAGATTAGTCTTAAAACCAAGGAATTATTTGGTAGTAGATTACTCAGAGACAATAAATACCTGCCACTAGACAAACTCAAAATAAAATCTAAGCCTGGTGTTTTGGCCAGGTTACCTACTACTTTATTCCTCTTCAAACAAAGAAGACAGTGAGGCAGAGAGAAATATTCCAAACCATGGTCAAGAGTCCTGATTTTAGCTCTAGCTCTTCAAACAATAGCTATGAGTCTTTGGAAAACTCACTTTTCTGCCTCAAGTCTCAATTGCCTTATCTACAAAATGAGGAACTGCACTGGATCAGTGTTCTCAATCTGGACCACATGTTAGGATCCCCTGCAGAGCTCTCACAACATACAGAAACCCAGAAAGTTAAATCAGAATCCCTGAAGGGATTTTGTAAAAGCTTCCCTGACGTGAAGCTGGGACTAAGAACCTCTGGACTCTCCTTTAGTTCTAATATCTCTCAGGACTGGGCTGGCAAGCATATTATTTTAAAAATAATTGCCAAGCTTTCTAGATTTTACTCCTAGATTATCTTATTGAATGTTCAAAGTAACCTCATGATATAGATATTATTATCCCCAGGATACATGTTTGGAAAAGAGAGATGCTTAATCAAGTAACACCTAGTAAGTCGTAGAGCTGGGATTTGAACATAAGCCTTTAGGATAGAAGCTCAAAGCAAGGAGCTAGTATGCCAACAAAAGCCTTCAATCCAGTTCTCATTTCTCAGATGCTACTGTCAGGTCAGTTTCTGTAAATAATGTGAAAGTCTCTCCAGAGTACAAATGAGCAGTTATAATCTGCAGCCAAGAACACAGAGGTGGGAGAGGCAGTTGACAGAAGCCATCCCAGCCAGCAGGCCACCATAGTATCTCTGCTTTAGGATAAGCCATCCTGTATAAATTCTGCCCACAGAGAGCACTGACCTTCTCACTTGCCTCTCTTCTTAATAATTCCAAACCCAAACTGACTTTTTAGTATTAGTACCTGGTACACTTAAAACAGGATTTCTTAACCTCAGCCCCATTGACATTTTGGGACTATATTCATGTTGGGGAGCTGTCTTTTGAATTACAAAGGGTTAATAGCATCCCTGGCTTTTATTTACCAGAGAGATACCAGTTGCACGTCCATTCCCCTCCCCATGTCTTAGCAATCAACAACATTCTCAGTAATGTACAAAAGCCCCTTAGGAGAGGTAAAATCAACCAGGGTAGACTCACTCTCCAAGGTCTTCACCCCGACTGGACATTTTCCCCACTTTTTGACCACATTTTACTTCAGTCTGATGTCTCAGCCCTCCCATTCCAGCTTCTATTGCCTTGTGAGATTGTCCCTCTCAGCATTTTCCTTGGGAAGTTGGCCTTTTGACATCCAAAAAATAAGCCAAGGGGGTCATGACTCCTAAGGAAATAGTGAGTTACTTTGTTCAAGCCAGCCCTCCATTTTAACTGGTGCCTCCTATCTAGTGCCAGTGGTTGGAAATTCCAGCCAGCCTCACTCTCAGAGAAACATGAGTCTAAATGTAGGCCACCTTCCTTTAATACTTTGCACTCCTTGGCCAAACTCACTAATGTTTGACTGTAAAGTTTCTCAGACTTCAACTTTTCATTTTAAGACAGCACCCAGCAAGTAGACACTTCTATATATTCCTACTGTGTCTGTCAGGGACTTTTTAAGAAAACTAGTATGAAGGACCAAGTAATAGGCTTAACTCTGCACAGGATCATGCAAATGGCTCATTGGCACATCTTTCAGACTCGCAGAGCTGGCAATCTACCTCCAACAGAGCCTGAAAATGAAAGTCCCAGGGCTCAGGTCCCAGGGCTGCAGGCCACCTATTCCTCTTGGCAATCAAGCTACTCCCTAAGCCCAGCCCCTTCTTTTACCCCAGTTCCCTCAACTAGAGGATCAGGAAGGAAAAGTAAAATTTCAACCCCAACTCTCTCAAGGTGTGACTTTTGAGAAGATACCATCCTGGATTTGATGATGCAGCCTATCCGTTTTTCCCTCGTTGGCACTTACACTTCAGCTGTATGGTGTCTGGTGATAGGAAGACCGCACTTTGCAATCACATAGACTTTGTTTCATTTCTGCTGTGGGTGCTCAGCAAGTTTCTTAACTTCTCTCTCTTCTATATGTTGAAAGACTATTACATCTGGAGTTTTCTCATGTGCCATTGAAAAGATGAAATAAGTTAATGCATGCAAAATGCCTATAAGTTTCTTATCGACTGATCGCTCCTGGGAATGGAGGGGACAGTGCTGGTGTTAAAATGACATAAAAATGTTAATGATCCTTTTGCCTTTGGACGGAGTCTACCCTGCATCTCTGAATCTTTTTTTTTTTTTATTCTGGGGCTCTAGGCCAGCTTAGAAGGCAATTTACCTATTAGCTCTGCCTCTTGGAATTAGAGTTTTCCTCTTGAGTCAGTCCTAGCGATCTGGTTCTCTACTCCCTCTTGCCTGGGAAGACCCTACAAAATTAGAGAAATTTTCCAAGAAGAAAGTACTTCAAGAAGTACACAGAGATTCGATCCAAAAAGCCCGCATAGTGACTCTGAAACCACCTTCTAAAATATCACACACATACACACACACACACACAAACACACACACACACACATACACACATACACACACACACCGCAATCACAGTCAATCAGTAAATAGTTCCTCTTCTTTCTGGTTCCTTCCTGGAAAGTTTCTGCCTCTGCTTTGAGGTGAAGGTGGAGATACTTGTTTTCTCTCTTCTGAATACCATTAACATTGTTCTGTCTGAAGCAAGAACTAAAACAATAGAGAACCTACTACTTTCAGTGTCGGCCAGTCTGTATCATTTATAGTAGATCACGTAATTTACATGAAAACCATGTGAGGTAGGGATTATTATTATCATTCTCATCCTAATTTCCATATTTAAACAACTAAGGCTCAGAAAACACAGTAAATATACCCAAGGGAGTGTCAAAATGTTTATTCCAATCTCCAGACCTCATTTAAAATCCATTTTTTTTTCTGTAATATTACATTGCTTTTCAATTTGTTTCTCTCAAATCTCTTTCACATTGTTTTAACAGGGTTTGAAAGTGGAGCATCCTGCATGGCATAATAGGATGGACTTTGTTACCTGCTAGGTAGAGAATTTGATGTTAAGCATTATGATGCCTGCCCCAAAATAATTAGGGCTCTTTTTTTTAAGACATTGCAAGCACAAGGTTTACAAAAGAAAGACTAGAATATGTCAATTCAAAAGCAGATGAGTTCTATTTTCATGCCAAAATGCTTTATTTCTTTGGTTGTACATCTCTCTTTTCCTCCCTTTCCAAGATTTAATTGGCTTTAAATGGCAAGCAGTATCAGATACCAAAGTCAGACTTGTTGAAGTGAATGGACAATTATTTGGCTCACATGACTAGGAAGCGCAGGCATGGATAGGTCCCAGAGTCTATCTTTCTCTTTATGTTTCACCCTTCTTTGGTTTCATCTGCTAAAAGACCCTCCTCATAGGCCTACCTGCATCTCTAGGCTCACATCTTCCTAGTTTTTCAATGCCAGTGAAAACAGAATTCTGTTCCCAAAGTTCTCATATTAATTCCACAAAAGACACTAGCTATTCCTGCCTGGGTCACGTGTGCATACCTGTAGCCAATCACCCTACCCAGAGGGATAGAATACTCTGCCCAGTGAGGATTACATGCCCTCCCTTTAGTTAGGTATAATAGGAGAACAATTCCCATACCTCCTCAAGGCTATATGAATTGAGGAAGTGGTTCCCCTAAGGAATGAAGAAAAAGGATGGAAAATTATGCTGGATAAATATACCAAAAATGTGACCAACATCGTCTGGTATAATAACAAACTAGGACAATTTCAAGATCTTTGCACTTTGCCTAAGTTCCCTAAAGCTCTCAAGGTATTGCTACTGGTGAGACACAGACTGTTTCCTCTTTAGTACAAAGTTGTCTTCATGGTAAACTGAAGCCACTTTGTCCACTGTCTGTCCTTCCTGCCCCTACCCATTCTCCCTGCTATCTGTGAATATTTGGAAGCCTGGGAACACACACTCCCATCCTTCATCCCCAAAGTCCATAGGCAACGTATCTCTTACTCCTTGTTTTATCTGTCCCATCCTGTGGCCAGATGTCAGTCTGTACGATTTGGATTTTATGAGATGCTGCTGCTTACTCATACTCATGAAGCCTTCTTTGTGTCTCAATCTGCTTGACCTCATCCACTGTAAGATTCTCCCCATAAGTCTTCCTCTTCATAGAAAACTTTCTTGATAATGAGACAAAACAAAGTCTCTCTTTGGTTCGGCCCCTATTCAGTTCTTTGGTTAAAAGTAGTCATGAAAGATGAATCTACAATCCTTTGCTCAGAACAAGTTGAGTTGGTTTTCAGTGATAAACGACACAAACTGAAGACACATTGTGGTGTGAACCTGATTCCTTTAGAGATGGTTCTGGTGGGGATACACTAGTAAGAGTTATTTCAATCTGCAGGACATGGGAACTGGAGTGAGGTGATGAAGAAAAAAGTCTATTATGGAGATAACTAGGGAAAGTTGCTCCTGCTTTTCTAAGAAAGAAATGGTGGTTAATAAAATTGTGCAAAAATAATCATCCAACTCATTGCTATGTGCCCAGAAAGAGCAGTATTTCAACTCACGCTTCTCTGGTACTTTCCAATCTGCCCTTATATGATACAATTGGAAGAGAATATCAAGGGGAGACTTAACTGCACTGTCACACTTACTTTGCTCAACTTAGTTTTTCAAAGTACATATTGGACAAACTCTGAAAGTGTGGTTCCTTCATAGATGGTCCCATCAAACAAAGAGAGTCGCAGAACCAGATACAGAAAACTGAATAGTATATGGTCCACTTTTTGTTTTGGCAAGTAGGAAGCTAAGTTTTGTCCCCGATTATTAAATTTTACATACAAGTGCTTTAACATTCATTATCTCAATCACCACAAACAAGTGCCATAATGCAGAATTTACAGATACAGTGCTGAGACTCAGAGAAATGAAGATTGAATGGGGGCAAACTCACAGCTAGAATCTGCTGGAAGACTCCAGTTTTAGTGCCCTTTTCCTGAAGTTTCCACTCTAAACTCTCTTTGAAAGTGGTCTCTGCCCTAAACTTCTCAGATCGGCAGGCATGTTGTATTAGACTATGTCGATGAATAGCAATGAGTTACCAAATTGTGCCAAGATTTTTAAAGTTTTTAGCATCATTAACTTACTGAGCTTTTCAAGTACGAAGTAGCTTCTTAAATGTTACAAAGTCTCCATGCTTTAATTCAGTCTTTCAAACATGTATTGCACCTGGGTAAATAAAATGAAATCTTATTCTTCTGGAACATAAGTTTTATGTTGTAATGTTGGAGATTCAACGATATCTGCAAAATTAGTGCTGAGGAGGGGTCAAAGAAATGACTTTTTGGACACTGTGCCAGTTGAATCCTCATTACCATACTAATGGTGCCCATGTAACGCTTTCAGTGACATCCTCCAATATATGCAAATATGAATTGAGAAAAATGTAAATGAATGTAAATGATGCAGAGGTTACACTGGCCTATTAACATCACAAATCCCCATTTACAACCCACTTTTAATTTAAGTGATCTTTCTGTTAGGAGGACCACTTATGAAGTTAATCTGGAACTAAATCACAGTGTGTCAATTAAAAGGGTGTGACAGTGAGACTACCATCAACTGGTAACTCTTAGCAGATGTCTTAATTAGATTCCTCAGTGGCAGATTCACCAAACACACTCTTGATAGTCATTTTCAAGGTTGCATCTCAGGCCTTTCTTCTTTTTCAAACTTTCTCCATTTTTCTTATTTCTGTTTAAATCCTAGCTGTCATGATGTTTCCCTTTGTACATTTTTCCCCAAAGATTTTATTTATTTTCTTCTTACTTTTAGTAAGAGTATGCCAGGCAGAATATTTCACCCCTAGGGGCTGGGGCACTGAAAGCTTTAATTTATCTGAAGTCTTTGTTTTATCTTAAATATTTATTTGAAGTTTGCATTCGTCTCTTTAAAATAGCTAGGCTAATTTTAATGTAGAAATGTGTTTAAAGTCATATACCAACTAGTAAAACTGAAGCCGTATTATTCTGCATTTCTGTCTGCCTTGTCTTGTGATGTGAGTGTTAGGGGCAGGCCGCACGTCCCTCAGCTTGAAAAGCACAAGTCAATGGAAAGAGAGCTTTGGAGCCATTCAAACCTGAGTTCAAAACTCGACTGCTGTCTATTAATGTATGATGCTTTAAAAATAAATTCTGTCTCTATGCCTGAATAGTTTTTACTTTCTAAAATGAAGATAATAACATTGCAGTGTTTTGGTGAGCATTTTTTAATGACTTTTTTCTTTTAAACATAAGAATTTCCCTGTAGAAGCAAATAAATACTTTGTGATGGGGGAAATAATGCCTAAGCAAAATTAGATGCTATAAAATAAGACAAATATTTTATGATTTCTCTTGCAAGACAAAGAATAAAATGCCATGTATAGAACCAAATCAGAAATGTAAGAGGGCAGTATCTTATGTTGTCACTGACCAGGGGTTAACAAACATTTACTGAAAAGTGTCACATAGTAAATATTTTCAGCATTAAGGACTATACTGTCTTTGTTGCAACCACTCAGCTCCCCCATATATCACTAAAATAGCAATAGATGCTAACCAGGTATTTAGGTAGCCATGTTTCAATAAAACTTTAATTACAGAACATAGGTGACAATTTGGGTTTGGCCCCAGACCTAATAGACTATATAATTTCCTGTACAGACTACTCAAATGTTAAAACTTGGAAATTGTATCAGATATGTTTAAATTGCAGTTTTTAATTTCTAAGATTAAGACATCAGGTGAAATTAACGTAAGCCTAAAATAAATGTAAAACATAAAGCACAATCCAAACACACAGTAGGTGATTGCTGCATATTGATAACACAAAGGTGACAGCATTTTCCATATATAAGACATGATATTCAGGCTTCTCTCTTTAAATAAAATTCATCCCAGTACAGTTTTCATTGACTTTATCAATGCCTACAGTGAAGTCACAGGACTGTTTCTATACAGTTTTGAAGCCTATAGCCTTCAGCATGTGGGACTGTTGTCTAATGACTAGGAAAGACAGATAATTAAGCAAACTACTCTTGGCTCAGAGATGACCTTGGTTAAGTCACCAACCCATTGTTTCAAAGGGAAGCTGATAACAGTAGTAAAATAAAAAGTGTTTCTTTTGGGACCTCGGACAGCAAGGGTAGAAATACTATGTCGGGAGAAAAAACAGTGGTTTTAATTTCCCTGAAAGAATGTAGTGTCCCTGGAGACAAAAATGCAGACAAACCTGAGTTTTGTCAGTTAATTTATAATGAAGAACAAAGTTATTTTATCCCTTTAAGCTTCAGTTTCTTCACCTTTTATCTATAAAGATGATAAAATGTATTCTTAGAAATCATGGTTGGTTGAAAGATTTCAATGAGCTGGACATGAGTTCATGTATGTTCTGAGTACAGTCGACGATACACACTGTGAGCTCCATAAATGTTCATGTCTTTGCTTCCCATCTCCTTTCCCCAACAACACATAAAATAAGACCTTTCCACAGCTCTCAGCCAGACCATCCATTTCCCCTGCTAATAAATGAGAGTTTTATAGCTCCTTCTCAGATATGGAATTATACTATTGGTATCACGCCTACTGGATCCTAATTCCTTCGCTAATGTACCGTTTTGCCTTGAATTGTTACATAGTGTTCTGCTCCTCCTACTCCTCTCCCACCTTGCTGCAAAGTCATGAGTCAATCCTTTTCAAATATTATTGTTCTAATAATAGCTGTCTCTCACAAGAACATCTCAATCGCCCTCACTCATTATATTTCACTTTTCAAAAGAAATTTAGTTATCTGTTTACAATTGTTTCCTTTTTTATCCAGTTGTGTTCATTCATTTAAAAGCTAGTGCTATATGTGTTTATTTGTGTGTCTAAATGTTTTTGTGCATACTTATACACACATATCCTTTTATCTAATTTTCCGAGTTTTTTTTTATAAATAAATTATAGTTTGGCAATATGTAAATTATTAGCAAAGACAATTTGAGAGAAATGCATTAATATATTTATAAGAAAATGTGCACTTTTCAGGCATGGTATAGCATCTGCATTCTTTTGCTATTTTAAATTTCAATTGCTTCTTACCTATGCATTAAAGCAGATGAAATAAGTCTTGTTTTTAGCACTTTTTTATTTTTCTTCTTCATTTACAGTTAATGATAAAAGCCCATTGTCCGTGGATTTCATCTTCTAGGTTGATGTCATCTATAAGCATAAATTTGAGCTCACTGGACTAAAGGACTGGTGTGCAAAAAAGAATCCCTCAGCTGGAATGTGAGATTCGTTTATTGAACATTCAATTTTTAATACCTGAGGATTCACACAGGTGCTTAAAAACATCCAGGTGTGCTTCAAGAGTCCACTGAACTCTTAGAAATGATTAATATTCCAAGCGGGATTAAGAGACTGAGGAGGAGTGGATCTCAACAAAGCATCACCCTCTGGTCCTGCTACCTCTAATCCCATATTTTTCCTCATGCATTATTTTCACTATGCCCAAAATTATCTTTATAAATTTCAAATCTGCTCTTGTTTCTTTGTATAGCCTGCTTAAATGGCTCCTTGTTATAGGCAATACGACTTTCAAACTCCTTAGGATGACTTTTGTTTTTAATTTCATTATCTCTGACTATATTTCTATCTCATTTTCTAATATTTCATTACATGTAGGGTTGCCAGACTTAGCAATGAGGAAAGAAAGACAGGACACCTAGTTAATAATGTTTCATATATGTATGCCCCGTGGCAATATTTGGACATACTTAGACTGAAAAAATTATCTTGTTATTTATTTTAAATTTTAAATTTAATTAGGTGCTCTGTATTTTATCTGGCAAACGTACTTACCTGGATCTTATTATCCAATCAAGTCAGATTTTTTTGTAGTTTTTAAAAACATATTCTTCTATCTTGCTTAATTATAAGTTTTGGAAGAGCAGAAACATATACTCAATTTCAAATGCTTTGCACATTGTTGATACAGATACTTAATAAGTAATTAATGAAGGAAGAGAGAGAAGGAAGGGAAGGAGAAAGGGAAAAAGAAATGGTGAATTGGGGGAAAGAAAACTACCTTTAAACACGACCAACTTATATTCTCCCTGACGTAAAACTCTTCTACTTCTAAATTTCTCTGGAAATCCATTCCTAGCCCTTCCTGATGGAATTAAATATTTCTGCATCTGAACTTTTATAGCATCACAAATATATACCCATAAAAGATGCACATGGTTTTGCTATTATTATTTAGTCACCCTGCTCTCCTACTAGACTAAGTTTCTCAATAGCAGAGAGTAATGTGTTGTTATTTATCTCTTCCCATGAAAATGGTAGGCATTCAATAAATGTTTGTTTAAATGTCTGGTTAAATGGAATTTGTGTTAAAAAAAATTAGTAAAATCTCTTAATTCCTTAGACATGTTCAGAAAAGAAATCTCAGATTATGTTTTTTTTAAAGAACCAAGGATAATTGAGAGACGTTACCTAGAAACATCCTTCAAAGTCACAATGGAGCGTTGCTACAATTTTCTTGGTACCATTCCATGGAAAAACAGGTAGTCTTAGAGATTTATGCCAATTAGCCTGGCAAAGACAGCACTACTTTGAGGGATTCTCTGTAAAAGGATCCATTCAAGGCCACCAGATACAGCTTTTAGCTGACGCATCTGTGTTAACAGCATCCAGGTATGCTTCATGGAATGCAGCCAAGTTAACATGGCAGCTAACATCCAAAAATACAACTCGATTTTCCCAAGAGAAGCTTCCTCCATGAACAATGATCTCTTATGGAATTCCTGCAGCCCTTACTCCCCTGCCACGTGAAGTTTATGGTCCATCTTAAGTCCCAAGTCCAGCGTTCTCTGACTTGGTCAGCCTGAAGCTGAGAAATGAGAGACCTTCCTATATCTACATGTCTAACAAAGACCACACAACAGCCTAAAAAACATCTACCAGAATCATCCTGTTAATGCATAAGTTCAATTTTATCAATCTCATGCTTAAAATCTTCCCATTGCTCTCCATCCCACCCAGAATAAAAACCAAAGTCCTCAAAATAACCCATAAAGACATACAAGATCTGACACTCTGCTAACTCGCCAACATCCCCTTCTCACACTGTTCCCGCCGTAACGTCCTCTTGCTATTCCAGAAACTCTCTAGCATGCTCCCATCTCAGGAGTTTTGAACTGGCTCTTCCCTGAACCTGGAACATTCTTCCACCAATAAACCCGTATGTCTGGCACTTTCACCTCTATCTAGTCTTTCTCAAATGCCACTTTTTTTCAGTGAGGCCTTTCCCATACTCTTCTCTTTTCATTTTTTTCATAGCAATTATCACTTTCTATCACACTTTATTATATTACATGTTTTCCATCTTCCTCCTTTAGAATGTAAACTCCATGAGGCTGGGATTTTTGTCAGCTATATTTACTGATGAATCTCAGAGTAGAGAAGAGTTACTGGTTGTAAATACACTTAACATTTGTTGAGCAAAAAAGTATCTGCCTTTATTGTTCTGAGTCATCATCAACAGCAAAAGCATAGAGAATTAAAAAAAAAAATAGCAGGTATCAAAGTCCAGAGAAACCCAGGCCTGCTGGATTTTGTCGTTTTCAAGTTGGGCCTCTGGAGCCTTTTTAAGTTGCAATTTCCCCCTCAGTAAACTGGAAATGCCTCTAGTTCTACCTACCTTAATTAACAATTCTGCAACCCAGATTCTGCACGAGCTCTGAATCTTAGAGTGGGATCCTCCCAGCAACTAGAGTCTACACTTGGTTTGGCAGCCACTAGCAGAGTGACAAACTGGCTGAACGGAGTTGCTAGGAGCTCCTAAGTTGAAGGCTTTGCACATACTCAGTTGTAGGCATCTGTCATGGTGAATAGACCTGAGGCCCATTGCAGCACAAGTCCTTAAAATACACTTAACTATCAAATTCCTCAACTTAGAGATTAAATCCTGCTCCTGCAAGTTCAGTTACTTGACAACTTCAATCTCAAGGGGACCTAGATGCCACTCTATACTTAGAAGGAAATGGGATGTGGTATGGAGTCAGATGCCCCTTAGTCTGAATCTCAGCCTTTTCATTTCCCATTAGGGTTGTTTTGAACAAGTTGCTCCCTCTGGGTCTTTGTATTTTCAGTTGTGAATGGAAGTGTTATCCAGATCTCAGGGTGGTTGTGAGGATTAACATAGGCAATAAAAGGAAATATCTCATAATACAGCTCCAACATAGAGAAGGCATTTGACAAATGTGAGGTCCATTCCTTCTGCTAACTTCTGGAAAATGCAGACTACTGTGTCCTGCTCCCCTGGTTGATCTTTGGCCATCAATCCAACCCAGCTCTGTCCAAAGTTCAACATGGCCCTTTAAACCTGAGAATGAGTCTGCTGGTCTCCCTTCTTGGGTGCTCAGCCTGCAGCCTGCTGTGTTGCTATTTGATTCCTTCAGACTTCCTGACATGATTCCTGATACCGTGGACTTTTGTGGAAAATAAGAGGCTATGTGAAATTAGGTTGCAAAATTCAAAGTACTTCTTCAAATTTAAGAAACATGAATTTAAATGTAAGTTTTAAATCTTGCAGATAAAGACAAAGAGAGAAGAATTTTCCATATGTATAGTCATTGTGTGCACTTTTCTATACTCTATTCCAAATGACCTGTCCAGTTCAATATTAGTGTTCACATTTTTAAAACAGGGAAACTGAGGCCCATAATTGAATACTTGGATTCATGCAACAAACTTGCAATGAAAGAGAATTTAAATCCAAATGGATTTGACTCTACAGACCATGTTTTTTTGAAATTCATCATGCTTTTCACCAACATAAACTTAACAAGTCAAAAATTATAACAAGTCAATTTACCAAATTGACCAAAAAGCCCATCATATGAATGTTCTCCATCAGTTACTTTACTTTAAGAAAACAATAGCTCATGTGAATTTGAGCGTCTGGAATAAAGGACTATTCCTAATTTATCTGTCTAACCATAGAGATCTTGGCATACAACAGATTATCAGAAAATTGTGTTAAATGCATTCTTTATATCTAGAATTTTAAACTGCTTTTCATAATTAAAAATAATGTATCTTTATAATATGTGAGGAAAGTTAAAAAAGACCTTAGATAAATACTGTTAATATTTTGAAATACTTTCTTCAAATCTAAAAGATTGTATATTATAATGGCAATATTATGATATGATAAAATTAAACATAGTTATTTTTAAAACTATCCACTTACTTTTCATTATAACAGAGCAACCTTTCTATATAAAATCTAAAATGAAAAAGCACAAAGAAAAACTTAAACACATAATGTGACTTTAAAATCAATGATCAACTATAATCAATTATATACAATCAAGTATATAAATTAAGTATATAACTAATGATAAACAGATACAGCTACTTTGTTTATGTCCTCCATGTTTTCTATGTATTTTAATGTGCTTGAAATAATGACATGCATACTGCTTTGAAGCATAAATACCTATGTTCATAGTTTCTAGATGAAAGATAAAATAAAAGGTGGCTTAAAGAAAGATAATATCTACGAGTGGGTGGTTTATTTATTTTCCAAAAACTCAGGCTCTTCCTGAGTTTAATATAAATCATAAAAATGCCAAAAATCATTATTATTTGTGTTCTGTGGCACTGAAAACTGTCATATGTCTCTCTCTACAGCACTACTTTATAGAAAGAAATGTATTGTTTTCATTATTAATTTTCTCAGTGATATATTAAACACTTCAGTATTTTAGCAATGATTACCAAGCACTTTAACAGAATCACTGGAATTATTATTAAAAATGGGCATCAATTGACTCAAAATGAATCAAGGATCTAAATGTAAAATCTCAAACTGTAACAATTCAAGAAGAAAATATGGAAAACACCTTTCTGGACAGTGGAACAGGCAATCAATTCATGGCCAAGTGTCCAAAAGCAAACACTACAAAGACAGACAGATGGGACCTCATCAAACTGAAAAGCTTTTGCTCAGCAAAGGAAACCATCAAGTGAGCAAAGTGACAACCCACAGAATGAGAAAGAATATTTGCAAATTATGCATCTGAAAAAGGACTAACATCCAGAATCTACGAGGAACTCAGATGTACTAGAAGGAAGAAACAAACCACCCCATTAAAAAGTGGGCAAAAGTCATGAATGTCTCAAAGGACGACATTCAAGCGGCCAACAAACATATGAAAAAATGCTCAGCCTCACTAATCATCAAATCAATGCAAATCAAAACTACATTGAGATACCACCTAACTCCAGTAAGGATGGCTATCATTAATAAGTCAAAAGACAACAGGGGCTGGTGCGGCTGTGGAGAAAATGGCACCCTTCTACACTGTTGGTGGGAATGTAAGCTAGTTCAACCTCTATACAAAGCAGTGTGGTGATTTTTTTAAAGAACAAAAAATTGAACTTCCATACAATCCATAAATCCCTCTCCTGGGAATATATCTGGAGGAACATAAATTGTTCTACCAAAGAGACACCTGCTCAGGAATGCTTATTGCAGCATTTTTCACACTAGCAGAAACATGAAACCAATCCTGTTGCCCATCGAAAGTGGACTGGATAAAAAAATAAGGTACTTATACATGATGGAGTAACACTCAGTCATAAAGAAGGATACAACCATTGCCTCACAACAACTTGGATGCAGCTAAAGACCATCACACTAAGTAAACTATCACAAAAACAGAGAACTGAATACCTGAATACATGTTCTCACTCGTAAGTGGGCCCTGAACATGAGTCACACTAACATAAGTGTTAGATTGTCAGTCACTGGGTACTGCTAGGGGAGGGAGAGATGCAAGAGGAAGAGGGATACGAGACAACACAGTGGGTACCTGGTCCAGTACCAGGGGGAGTGAGGGCCAGCTAGAAGCCCAAACTTCACTTGCATGCAGCCTACTTACGTAGCAAATCCTCACCTGTCCCCACAACTCTAAAATAACTAGCTAGCTAGCTAGAAAGATGATAGATAGATGATGATAGATAGATGATAGATAAATTGTAGATAAATAAATAAAAGCATCAGTCATAAACACAATTTTCCACTGAAGAGTAAAATAAAGGATTCTGGAAGCTCATCCCCCAGAAATTTGGAGGAATAGAAGAGCCAGTGAGGGAGTCACAACAAGGCCAAGCTGTGCCCATTGATACACAACTCTATGCTACAACTGGATTGCTGAGCTTGGGGCGTAACCTGAAGAAAGCAAGATCCACTAAGCTCTTCAGCCTGCCTTCCCCGCTTGTGGTTCCTTCACCTGCAGTCAGTTCCTGGTAATATGGAATGTGTCCTCAGATCCTTTCCAATCCCCACTGCCACTCAACCAGTAGTCAGGAGGTAAATTGTCTGAGCTTCAGTTCATCAGAGAGTGACTGTTTTAACAAAATTCTTGGTTCATAATATTGCTTTTCCACTTAAAAATTCTGCAGATGCAATTGTATTCAAAGACGCGTTAGCATTCAATGCCATAGAAGGAAATTCCAGAGCCTTCTTGATTTCTGTTTCCTTGTAAATAATGGATGTGAGGGTTTTGTTTTGTTTGTTTCATTTGTGCCTGCCCGCACCCTTGTAGGATTCTTTAGCCTTCATCTTTAGGACAGACTTTTCAGCAGAGTAATTCTACATTACGGTAGAATAATGTAGAATTAAATAAATAAAATAAATAGTTTAACAAAAACTACTTGCAAATAATGTGTAAAGGTAAGACTATTCACAGCATCACTATTTGTAGTCAAAAATGTAAAGAAAATAAGTGTTATTTAAAATGACATAAATTACAGTACCTCTATACAAAAGCTCTCTTTAGTGGTTTTAAATATTAAATATAGTCTCATATCCTGAAAAGAAGAAACATCCACAATATATTGGCAAATGAAAAAAAAAGATAGGTACAGAGCTATATGTACTGTGATAATCTTTTTTGTCCAAAAAACTAATGAATAACTGTAGGTGCTAGTAGATACAGAGCGAAAATCTGCAAGACTGTTCAGCAAATTATTAACACCCTTATCTCTGTAGAACAAAATAGAAGAAGCAAAGAGGAGCTTTTATTACTTACATTATACCTTTCTGTTATATTTGCATATTTTCTGACTTTTATAATTAAAAACAAAACATGATTGCAGTTGCATTATTTGTTTATATGTTTTTGTTTGCTGCTTGTTTCACTAATATTTCTTGTAACTTAACCAATTCTAACATATATATGTGGGTCTTTTTAGATAGAGAATTTTCTCTAAAAGTATTTTTTATGTCTTTTCTTAGTGAAGTAGAAAAACTACAGTTCTTAAGTTAAAGCTACTGCATCAGCCTTTTAAGTACACATGCTTTCTCATAATTTTCATCTGTGTCCTATACTTTCTGGGAGAGTGCTACCATTTGTCCCTCATCTCAGTTACGTTCTCAACTGCTTTTTAATGCTAACATAACTCTGCTATTGCACTTTTAGCTTCCCAGAAATTGTTCCTTATCTCATCTAGATCCTTTCACATGTCATTCTGTTGTTCTTTCTTTGGGATATTTGTCTTATTTCCAAGAGGATTATCATTTCTTATATCTCATCTTAACATGCCAAATCATTTCCTTAAAACAAAAATCCATTTCCTTCAGCAGGTGTCAAGGGTTTGCTCTTCCTGGGAGTTTTCATTATGAACTTGGGCAACTATTGCTCGAAGTTCCTCTGTTATGACTGTTACTCTTGCAGGGGCTCATATTCTTCATGTTTGGTAGTTTTCTCATCCTCAAAGAAAAGAAAATGTGCCAAAGCCCAGTTTTTGCCATAAGACCTCAAGGATGACTGTTTCTTAACCTACTTCTTTCCCATCAGTTCCTCTTTTCCAAAATTGAGTACCCACTGCTACTACATCAGTTTCACATTCCAGCAGGCTTTACTAATGGTGGCTCCAGTAGACTAAACTGGAATTCTGTCCAAGTTCTTTCTGGATTGTTTATTAGAAGAACAGTTGGTGAATATGGAAATAATTTTCAGCCCCTCACATGGTCTGCTACCAGAGTCTGCCTTTTTATTTCCCCCATTAAAGGTACAGGGACTACATGTCCACTCAGAATTCTAAGCATCACTGCCATAAAGACACTCCTGCTCCTGACTGCATTCTCTACCCAGTGTTCTTTGAAGAATGGTCATCTCTGGAGTAGTAAATAAATAATGAAAAGGGTGAGGGACACAACTCTGCCTCTTGAAAATGGGAAAATCACACAGGACATGGCTTCGAAGAACACATACAGGAGGCACCAAACTGACTGCCCATGGGAGAAATCTGACTCTCTCAGACATGTTTGATATGATTAGTGTCATGTATAACATAAAATTGGGACAATAGTAAAAAAAATAAACAAATAAGAGCATACAAATAAGATTCAGATTTCCAGCTCCTTTAGAACTACAGAAAGATTTGGCAAGTCCATGTATGCTTTCTTACAAGACAACAGTGGAATGTCTTCATATAAGGTATAACTTCTCTCAAGCTTGTCTCTGTTGACTCATTGGTCAATCCACTGATTTTTGTTGCCTTAAATGTTTGAAGTGTCAACCCCTGCTCCAAACTTGAGTTTCCTGTTATATTACTGTCCTCGAGTTGCCCGTAACACAACAGAAATATATTTTCTCACAGTGCTGAGACATCCAAAAGGAAGATGTCATCAGGGTTATGATTTCTTTGAAGTCTGTAGGGCGGACTTGCCTTGCCTTTCTAAGTTTCTGGTGTTCTTTGGCTTGTGGCCCCACCATGATAATCTCTGCCTCTCTCTTGACATGATTGCCTTCTTTCCATGTATCTCTGCATGAGCATTTCTATTCCATATAGATTTAGGGTCCAGGTTCATTCAGTAGAGACTCATTTTTGAACCTGACTTCATTAGATCTGCAGAGAACCTATTTACAAATAAGGTCAAATACCAAGGTTCTGCATAAATTTTCACCAGAAGACCCATTCAAGCATACATAAACCAGGAGATTCCTATTCAGGGAATGCAACCCTTGCCCACAGAGCATTCCCTCAGTAATATATCCACACCCATTAAGTGTTCTCTTCTTTCCAATTCCATTGGAACTACTGTTGGCAAAAATTCTTCCCAGATCTGGCCTTCAGTGAATTCTTGGCTCGAGTTTATGATTGTGCTTTGAGTTTACATCTTCTTCTAAGCCTTTATGGATACTTTACTACACATTACAGAAAGGCTGTACCAGTTGCTGTTAGCAGACACCACTTCAAATCAGCAGTCAGTGAATCAACTTTATAAGCTGCATTTTAGAAGACAAGGAAAGGAAGAAGCATTTCTCCCTTCAAGTAAACTCCTCGTTTCCTTCCCACTGCTCCACTCCCAACTCTCATCTCCCAAGTCATCAATGACATTGGTGACTTTAGAGTGACATGGGAAGAGAAATGGAGTTTCCGTGTGAGTCTAGAGTAAGAGACTAGATGAGACTTAGAGAGACATCATAATACAGCTGCTGAGATCTTTCAATCCTAAGCGCTGAACTTTTCATTTGCTAATGTTGATCAAATAACGAAAACAATTCCAGGTTAGGAAAATGCTAGTAATTAGCACCACACAACAGCTATCATTATTGATTCATATATTTAATGAAAAAACTAATTACTGCATATTCATTATTGTATCATGGCTAATACAACATACCAAATGCGGAAGAATGCAAATCTTTAAAACAAGAAAAATGTCTTACTCCTAGAAAAACTGGAGTAAAATAAATGCAAGAGAGACCAAATGCTTTAAAATGAATAAGCTCAGTCATGAAACTGAGGTATAGAGAGGAAAAATGGCTTTTCCTAAGTCACTGCATTTACCCACCATACCATCATTTTGTCACTTGACTTGTTTTCAATACAGGAGTCTGGAGACCAGGTAGGAATCTATTTCAAAGCATAAATCAAGAGCAGAGCCAGTGAGGAAGGAAAAGAAGGGAGATGACTTACTGTAAGAGTATTCAATCAAGAGGAGAGTCAGCAGGTGGCAGGTGGAGCAACCTGATGAAGATTTGGACTCTGGTCTGCAAGTTAGCTCTTGGTGGCATTGTTGTGACTCCAGATTTAGGCTTTATACTTTTATTTCAAAGACAAACAAAGAGCAGGTTCTGAAATATAAGCTTCCGGTACCATCCAAAACTGACCTCCCCTGAGCCCTCCCAATCCAAAATGGTGCACAGTGGCTCCAGGCTGGATGCAGAGCCAGAATGAGAAGGGCGACTAGTATTCTCTGTGTCTCCACTTTGTTTTCTGAGGTATTCCGTTAACGTTCCCTACCGTAAAAAAAGAAAAGGTTGGCCTCCTTTTCCTAACTACGACATTGGTCTGTTTTAAGTCCTTTTCACCTGTGAATGTCTTTAGTTACTCCTGAATCATATTCTGTTCCATAAAAGGCATTACATTAAAGACGCTTTGTCTCTACATTTTAGTGATTTTTGAAAGGTGCTCCTCCCTTCACAGAGCCAGGGAAATTCACCACAAATGTCATCTTCATTCTACAATTTGCCCTAAAACCCCACCCCTTTAAGACCCAGTTCGCCTGGCCTCTTTCCCAGAAGCCTTTTCCCACCACAGCAGCACCTCCAGGGCAGCCCCAGACTGAGCCAGGGCACCTTTTATCTTATCACCATCTAACTTACTTTGACTTCTGAAAACCTGACAGTCATGCTTCACACAGCAGCCAGAGTGGGCTGCTTAAAATCTAAATCAGATCCTATCACTGCCCACTTTCATTCTCCACTGGTTTCTCTTTACAGTCAGATTAAAACCTAAATTCCTCTGAATGATGACAGAACCTTGCATCACATGACCCTATTTACAACTCCCTCCACGCCTCTCCTTTGCTGATTACATTCAAGCAACACTGACCTCCTGAGGGACTCTCAGATATCACCACAGGGCCTTTGCACTTGCTGTTTGCTTCACTTAACAGTGCTCCCCTACATTTTCCCACATAGCTATATGTTTCTCATCCTCTGATCTTAGGTTAAATGTCACCTACCCAGAGGGAACATCCAACCCCCATGCAAATGCTCAGTCTCTCAGGTTATTCTCTTTTGGCAACTGGATTACTTACTTTATAGTGTGGAAGCTACAAAAAAACACTTTGCAGATCTCCAAAGACTGGGGTGTTAGTGACCAAAGGCCCCAGCTATTGGTCTCTATAATCCATCCACATGTGTGGGGTTAAGCTGTACTTCCCAAGGGCTGCTCCCACCCAATGACTGTAGGGTAAGATGCTAAGGCAGCCCATTCCAGAAGATGTGGGACTTCTTTGGCAACTTTGACTTGGGGACCCCAATCAGCTCTGTTCAAACATTTTTTTTTTCTTTTTTTTAATTTTAAATATGAGCCAGGCTCAGTGGCTCAGCCTGTAGTCCCAGCGCTTTGGGAGGCTGAGGTGAGTGGATTGCCTGAGCCCATGGGTTTGAGACCTGCCTGGGCAACTTGGCAAGACCTCATCTCTACAATAAATCAAAAAATTAGCCAGGCGTGGTTGCGCGCACCTGTAGTTCCAGCTACTTGGAAGGCTGAGGCAGAGCCCAGCAGGTCGAGGCTGCAGTGGCCAGGAGCGGCCACTGCACTCCATTCTGAGTGACAGAGTGAGACTCCAACTCAAAAAAATTTTGTTTTAAATATATGAGGTATAATTCAGGGTTAGGTATACAAATGTTCATTATGCAGGTACCCTTGTGGATGAGATGTGCACCGCCTCCCCTGAAAGTTTTCCACAACTGCCAATTCCTTTCTTATAGTATTATGATAGCTATTCAAGATCCACTTATGAATGAGAACATGTGATACTTGATTCTTTGTTTCTGCGATAGGTCTCTCAGTATTATAGCCTCTAATTCCATCCAGGTTGCTGCAAAGTTCATAATTTTGTTTTTCTTTATGACTGCATAATATTCCATCATGTAAATGTACCACATTTTCTTTATCCAGTCCATTTGCAATGGGCAGCACGGTTGGTTCCATGTTTTTGCTATTGTGAATTATGCTGCGATAAACATGCATGTGCAGGTGTCTTTTTCATAGAGTGTTTTGCATTTCTCCGGGTACATTCCCAGTAGGAGGATCGCTGGGTCATATGGGAGGTCGATTTTTAGATCTTTCAGGAGTCGTCACACTGTTTTCCACAGAGGTTCTACTAAGCACAGCAGTCTGAGACTTCCCCCCATACAACCCCCTTTCTTTCTCTCTCTCCTCCATGGAGTCAATCCAGCCTCGAAGTCCAATGGCTCCCTAGACCCTTGGCACATTCTCCTCATGAGCCCCCATTGTCTGGTGTCTTACTTCTGATGTCTCACAACCCGGATCTCTGTCTATTTTTTTTGTCTTTGTCTCCCAATAAAATACTATCTTCTTGACAGAAAGGCTCTTATTAGGCTCACTCACTGCCAAGTCCACAGCACCTGGCACCATCCTGACATAGAGTGGGTGCTTGTCAATATTCTTCCAAGTGAGTAATCTTCTCCCACGACCGCGTACATAGGTCTATCACCACATGAATACACTACATTCAAATTTTCTGTGTGCCCATCTTTGCCTCTCACTGGAATTTCTTGAAAACAGGCTACTTGGGAGGATGGGTTCCAGCATATATCCTAAAGCCTAGGGCACAGCAGTAGCTCAATTAATGCTTGCTAAATTGAGATTCCATTTCCTCCTTCCTCCCTCCATCCCTCATACCCTGATTTCCTCATATACCCCAGCAACACAAGTTGCATCCTTATCTGTCATCCATAATGCAATTTACTTTACCCCAAGCAGCTCCCTCCTCCTGCATCCTATATCGCTGAATGTCCCCACCATTTTCCATGAGTTTTCATTCTCCATCACCAGCCTTCTACCTCCCCACAGCATTTTGGGCCATTCAAACAACCACCAAGTCTCTCCTTCTCACTTCCTAAATACTTGCTCATTGAACACACTTTTCTCCATTTCTACTAGTCCCACTCTGTTCTAAGCTCCGCTTGACCAATGCAAAACATTCTCTTTATAGGTTCCTCTTTCTCCATGTTTGTGTCCTTCTCGTATATGCCTCACCTAGCAGCCAGATGTCCCTTCTCAAAAGCAAATTTGATCAGGTTGCACACTGCTTGAAGCCCTTGAGTTCTCAGTCACTTTTTGAGGGAGCCCTTGAGAACCTGCTGTGCAAACCCACCCACCCCTGCCACGTGTCCACCCTCACTGCATACACATCTTCCCGTATCTTCCAGCCACATGGAACAGTTTGCTGTGCCCCAAATCTATCTGCACTGAATAACGGTCCTCCTTTAAATCACCTCTACTTTGGTTATGATAATCCCTGCTGATGTCACTTTTTCTAAGACGTCTTCTGTAGACAGACTCCGTCTAGATAAAGTGGTTTTCCTTTGAATTCCTATGGGAACCCAAACTACTCCCATCATGGTACTTACTTATTACACTGGCTTGTTTAGTCACCAGTCCCCTAACTGTGTGACTCTAGTTTCTGAAATAAAGATTTTATAAGTCATTCCAGTCTATCTAGCCACTTCATTAGCTTCATCTCTCCACAGACCCAAAGCTCTTACCCTTCCCAGCCATAAACAGAGCCTCAACCATGTGGCACCTGGATCACCTTCCTCCTCGTCCTTCTGTCAATTACTCTCCATCCTTCACTGTTCATACTGAGTACTCTCTCTTCTATGGAGTCGTTCTGATCCCTTTCTCTTCAAGTTAGAATTGATCACTTCTTCCCCTGTGGTCCCTTGTTACCTGCACACATTTCTTTTATTTATTTTGTGCCATTTCTTGGTGTATAATTCTGTGCCTGCCACTGATCTGTAAGCTTTTCAAAGGTAGGGACTAAGTCTTATTCAGCTTTCTTTTTCCATCGACCCCTACATATATACATATTCACTGAATGAACAAATAAATAAACAACTCCATCCATTCTTCAGGGCCCTACACTTTTCACCTCTCCAAGTTGTTCTTCCTCCTATAAATTACAATAGATCAGATTGCCTTATTTTCTGAGCTCTCTCTCTCTCTCTATCACAGTACAGTCTCTCCCATTAGGTTCTAAGCATCCAAAGATCAGGGACAAGGCATTAAGGTCTCTTTGTCTCTACCTCCCTGCCTTGAACGATATACTTTTGCTGATTGAGGTTACTGCTCAATCTACTTTTCCTTTTTCATTCTGCAACTTGCTGAAAAAATTTCAAAAAAGAAAACCTTCTCAGAAATCAAACAACTACAATCACAAAATGTTCTTTTCTAAAAATAGCTCATCCCCAAAACACTCAAGGCAGAGTCGTGTGTTTTCTCCTTTACCGTTAATGAGAGCAAGATGCTACTTCCTCCGTTTTCATTTTGTCTGCGTCATGTCTCTGTTGCCTGGAGATTTGTGGCTGTTGTTTCAAGAAAGATCAAATGACAACGGGAGATAGATGGTCTTCTTGATTAAAAAGCGGCTCTCAGATACATCAGTTCCTCCGAATCCAAGGAGGAGAGGGCTGTTTCACAGCTAGCGCTCACTTCAGAGACATGCATTCCTGTGACGAGGGGAGGTTAACCATCCTCCATCCAGATCTGACCACGCAAGACCTGTAGCGTACTGATATGTAAAGCAAAATTGAAGCCTTGATAAAGTGCCTTGAAATTGGCACTTATTGAATCGAGACCAACCTTTGAGAGACAAATAAAGAACTGATCCAGCCTGGGTAGAGCAACCCACATCAAATCCCAGCCCTGACAGTTACTGGCCGTGTGGCCTGGGCAAGTTCCTTAGCCTCTTAAACTTCAGCGTCATCATTTGGAGAAAGGGGATGATAAGAACATACCTAATGGAGTTGTTGGTATGATGGAAAGAGCTGGTGTTCAGCGCCACATGACACTTAGCACTCATTAGTGGTCATTATTATGATGAAGTAGCCAGAGCCACATCTGACCTAATGGCTACCAGTGGTTGAACACTTACTCTGTGCTATACACCATGCCAGTTGTTTCTAGATCATT
>NW_007248602.1:96983-98158 GCF_000164805.1 Carlito syrichta
AAACTTCGACCTCCTCTGGGTATCCCTGTGAGCACGCCTGGCTTGCATAGAGGTTGGTATCTAATTTTCTAATTTTCTCAAAAATCAATTCTGGCTCTGCCTCTCCTCCCCAAAAGATACCAAGAGCCAATGGTGGTGGACTCGGAGAATCCACGGGAGGAGCCGGGCCCCTACTCCCTCACCCGGTTAATGCTCACCATCCCTTCTGTCTTTGAACAGAAAGGGAGGAGATGTTGGGAGCCATTTTAAAAATAGCAATCATCTCATATAAGCCTTCTTCTTTGTCCTCCAAAAAGCCCGCGCGCGCCAAGCCACAACACCCCTCCCACCTCCTCTCCTCATACCACCCACTACTCTTCCTCCTATCATAAGCCGCCACACGCCCTATTTCAGCCCGCCCCTCTTTGCTATGTATATAAGCAATCGCCTAACAATAAAATTTAGAGGCTTGATCAGAACACTGTCTTGCCTCCATTCTGCGTGTCTCCTGTCTCTTTCTCTCTCTTGGTCTCTCTCTCTCTCTTTTCACCAGCAGCAGGTAGTCCTCCTCGTGCCCACGTTTTACTTGTCCCGCTGGTCGGGACACCTGGCGCCCGACGTGGGGCTCGAGGCACGGAACGGCGCTGCTGGCACCTACTCGGATGACGCCCCGGCCGGGCACACCCTGAGCTCCTGAGCTCGCTTCGAGCCCGTGGGTGATCAACCCGCGGGATAAGACTCGATCTTGATCGTCGCTGGACTAGCCGCCCCAGCGGACATCGGAACGGTGAGTAGGTGATTATCATGGGACAGGAATTGAGCTCTCACGAGCTCTTCCTTAGGGGACTTAAGGATTCCCTCAAGATGCGCAGAATTAAGGCTAAAAAGAAAGATCTACGCAGTTTTTTCAATTTCTTGACTGATGTATGTCCCTGGTTCCCTCAAGAGGGCACCATTGATCATAAATGCTGGAGACGGGTTGGTGACTGTCTCAATGATTACTATCGTACCTTTGGCCCTAGCAAGGTCCCCGTGTCTACCTTTTCCTACTGGAATTTAATTAATGACATTTTAGAAACCCATTCTCAGGACCCAGATATCAAAAACATAATACAAACGGGGGAGACAGCTCTTAAGGACAGTTCTCGCCCCCCCTCAGTTTGCCCCTCTGTTGCCATAGGCATGCCGGAGGAAAT
>NW_007248602.1:98178-112678 GCF_000164805.1 Carlito syrichta
TTCCTCCGAATCCAAGGAGGAGAGGGCTGTTTCACAGCTAGCGCTCACTTCAGAGACATGCATTCCTGTGACGAGGGGAGGTTAACCATCCTCCATCCAGATCTGACCACGCAAGACCTGTAGCGTACTGATATGTAAAGCAAAATTGAAGCCTTGATAAAGTGCCTTGAAATTGGCACTTATTGAATCGAGACCAACCTTTGAGAGACAAATAAAGAACTGATCCAGCCTGGGTAGAGCAACCCACATCAAATCCCAGCCCTGACAGTTACTGGCCGTGTGGCCTGGGCAAGTTCCTTAGCCTCTTAAACTTCAGCGTCATCATTTGGAGAAAGGGGATGATAAGAACATACCTAATGGAGTTGTTGGTATGATGGAAAGAGCTGGTGTTCAGCGCCACATGACACTTAGCACTCATTAGTGGTCATTATTATGATGAAGTAGCCAGAGCCACATCTGACCTAATGGCTACCAGTGGTTGAACACTTACTCTGTGCTATACACCATGCCAGTTGTTTCTAGATCATTTAATTTCACTTTTAAATCTCATAATAACTCTTCAGGAAGGTATATCCTCATCATACAGCTGGAGAAGCTAGATTTCCAGGAGGTTAAGTGACTTACATGTATAAGTCACACAATTGTAGAGGTGGCTTCTGTGGCAGAGGGAGCTGCTCCCTCGTTCATGTATTCTTGCTTTCTATCCTAATTAGGGTGAGGTGTGGTCAGAATCCTAAATCCCATCCAACTCCTGCAACTTCCAAAGGGATTTGCGACACAGGGGCAGGCTGGTCGACTGAATTCTCATTCATACTGCTGGTTTAGGCTTTAACCCTCAGATCTGCCCGCTTCGAAGGAAGAACAAGGTAGAAAATCTTCGCCCACCGTCACCACCAATCTTAGAGAGAGCTGGCCTTGGATGCACTCCCTGGACTCTCTTTTCGGTGGACAGCACCCTTCCTGTAGGTGTCCTGGGACAAAACCACACTCCAAGCAGGAAAGACTCCTAGGCTCTATCATATCCCCCACTGAACTTGACTCATGGATAAAGGGTGAGCTGCTGATCTCTGTCCTCTCCCTCCAGATCCAAGCCCTGCTTTTGTCCTTCCCACTAAACAGTCCCATTTGTCTATCCTTGTGGCTTTTTTGTGTTCATCATTCAATCCTTAATTCCTTAGAACACTTTTTCTCCTTGGAAAGCCGCAGTGGGAGATGGAAAAAGGCCTTGAGCTCCCCCTAGGGGCTGCAGTGATGTGACCCACACCTAGCACCCTTACCTCCTCCTGACACAAGGGAAGGGAAAGGGGCCGGGGTGGTGCCTGTACTCCCCTGGAAAAGTAAACAAGGGCCAAAACGGAAATCACAACAACCCCTTCAAATGCATGCGCTAGACGTCCACTCTCTCCAGTGAGAAGACAAGGTAACTTTGGAACCCGAAGCCTTCTGAGCCTCTGCAGAAAGCCAGGAAGCAGTAAATGGGCCAGCGAGCTACTGGCTGTGAGATTGGAGGCCCTATCTGCCTCCAGAGACAGGAAAGGGAGGGAAAGGTGCTTCCTCTGGCACAGCACTGACCAGTGACTGCCCCGAAGGTGGTAGCCTGCCCAGTACCAAGCCCTGCAGGTGAACAAGGGTTTCTTGCCTCAGACCATCAAAACCCCAACCACTGCATAAAGCAGACTGGTGGCTAGAGAACTATTGGCTGCATTCTCTGCCTCTGTGCCCAGCCTGCTCATGGGAAATATTTGGGACTGTGTAAACACATTTTAGAATAATGTTGAATTAGTACACATTTAACATAGGTATCTAGGGCCTGCCCAACCAGAGGCTGCTCACCCTGTCTCGTAGTAAGTGAACTTGTTAAGACCAGAATTGTGTCCCCCAAAAAACTATGTTCCGTCCTTAACTCCCTGTTACCTGTGTCTTATTTGGAAATAAGATCTTTGTAGATGTAATCAAATTAAGAGACGGTCATACCGGATTAGGGTAACCCCTAAGCCAGTGATAGGTGTTCTTATAAGAAAATAAACTTTTGAAGAAAAAAAACGGAAGAGGTAAATTTGGACATACATGCACAGAGACACACAGAGAGAACTCCATGTGGTGATGAAGGCAGAGACTGGAATGGTTCTTCTACACGCCAAGGGATGCCAAGGATTACTATCAACCACCAGAAGCCAGGAGAAAGACATGGAAGGATCCATTTTTAGAGTTTTCAGCAGGAGCGTGGCTCTGCTGATACCTTGGTTTGGGGACATTTTTGTTTGCTTGCTTTCTTAAATCACCCAGTTTATGGTAACTTGTTAAGGTAGCCCTGGCAAACTTATACAGCACTTTATTCCTTCCTCAGCACAGCAAAATGAAAACTTCAGGGCACCTACAGAGAAGGTTTAACACCCTTATTCTCTTTCAAATGAGTCAAACAACACCCAGTTGTTATTTGAACCTCACCCAGTTCTCTGCCTGAAGATGAGACTTTTCAATCTTGCAAACAGTTCTGGGCTTCAGAATTGGAAGACACAGCCCCGCAGGGCTTCTGTTTCAAGCAATAGATGAGAGAAGAAAGGAGGCGGAAATTATGAGTACACGTCAACCCCCTCATGTGAGGCACTGAGCAACAGCTTTCTCCCTCCCTACACCTTTTTTGTAAAGATATGCAGTCTTAAAACATGGTCTGGCAATCTTATGTGCTTCCCAGGGGAAGGGAGAATCACCATATGTAAGTAACAGAGGATCTCAACACCTTTCTTCCCAAAAAAGGGGGGCATTCGTGTCAAGAACTTGCCTTATCGAAGCAAGATTGGAGGTGTATGAGAAAGGAAGGGCCCATTTTGGTCTTTATATCCCAGTAATGCCCAGTATTGATGTCGTGTAGGTACTCTGAAAAAAATCCGGGAATGAGAGGGATAAAGACCAAAAGCTTTCTCCTGGCTGGCAGAATCTGAAAACTCAAAGGTTGTCTGCTTTATCTTCTTCCTACCAAAGTCTGAAAAGACATGGGGAGAAGCTTTCTCCGGCTTTCCTTTATCCCTTAACATGAATCAAGGGTTAAATCTTTCATACAACTCCATTCACTCAATGCCTAGCCTTCAACCAAGCTGGCTGTGCTGCTCAAACCCACATGCTTAAAAATCCTGTGTTTAAGGACATGAAGTAAGGTGAGCACAGAGTAGGTTTGACTACCCCGTTCTGGGACAATTGCCACCAATCAACCTAACTTCTTGCAATCTCTGATCAGGCATTGACCTTGGGTCTCTGGTGAACTATTTGCTGACTCTCTAGACAGCCTGGTCTCTGATGAACTATTTGCTGACTCTCTGGACAGCCCGGTATGTTTTCTTCCCAGCGGAGCTTCTGGAAAGCCCCCATTTGGCCCAAGTCCCCAAATTCCCTGTGATCAGTTCTCTTGGCATTCATCCCACTGAATCTGACATCTGCTGCATGGGCTGCCTGCTCTACTCACATTGTCTCTGGCCACTGAAGCCTTGGCCTTGACTGAGAAGGGAAAGGGACCCAAGAGAGCAGGTTCGGTTCTGCAAAGGTCCTCCTTAGATAAAGTCATCCGCCAGTCACATGAGTAGTGAGGTTCAAGGAACAGTTCGGGAACAGGGCCACCTTGCCTCGTTTCATCTTACGGGAGAATACGAGTCTCCAAGAGAACTGACTGCGCTAGACTCTAGAGAAATGTTCACGTTATCTTAACTAAACCGTTGGTGATGGTTAGAAGAATGTGGAATCAGGAAATGAAAAGAGAGAGAAAACGAAAACTAGTGGGAATATAGGAGCAGCAGCTTTTGCAAACCAACCTTGGGAAAGAGCAAGGAATTGCATTTCCATCTGTTGGAAGAGGGAAACTTAGACACCAGCAGGAAGGCCAGGCTGGTTCAAATATTCTGAAGTGTTCTGATGAGAAGTGAATAAGAATTGCCTCATACATGTGCGCGCACACACACACACACACACACACACACACACACACACACACACACAGTGTTTCCTAATTCAAGCACCCAGGTGGTTTCGATCCCTGGGACACAGAAGGTGGAAGTCAGCCTAAAAGACTTGGAAAAGAGGGAAGCATGCTGACACTGGCAAGAGGAACACAGCTGGAGCAGATGCAGGCAGACTTGATGAAGATGTCGCGTAAAGCCAAGTGAGAGGGTCTCTAGTGTTCGCCAGCAGGGACCATCATCCTCTTAACATGATAATGACATCAGGTTCCCAGGAGAAGCCCAGGGCAGGTCATTCTAATCTGAGCCCAAGTCAGTTTTAGCTTCAAAATGTGTTCATAATGGCAACTTTCCTGTTAACCAAGGGGACACTTGGTGGGGTTCTATGACATAGTGGTTGCTAAGGAACTCTAAAATTACCAATTCCAAACATGTGGGAAGGATTATAATATTCTCATGTCAGGCTCTCCCTCAACTACTGAAGGCACAGAACTTACATATGGGAGGAAATGGGACACCGAAAATGTGAAGTGTGGGGTGGATGAACCAAGGTACTTGCAGAGTGAATCACATGTAGATCAAGTGGCCTTGTTACGCCGTTTCAGGTGAAAATGTATTCAGTGAAATTGAGTGGAATTACCCTTAAATCTTGGGATTGTAGACAAGAAGAGCTTATGGTAAAAGCTGAGTGATGCTGTGCTAAGGTCAGAAAGCCTCATGTGGAGAAAACTAGAACTGAATTCTTATCCAGGTGTGGCAAAGCATGTGTCACCAACTGTCTCTGGGCCTGTATTCTTACTTGCAAAAGAAAAGTGTCATCTCTTAGACTTTTCTATTTGTAATACCTGGTGTGTGTGTGTGTGTGTGTGAGTGTGTGCCAGAATCCACTTTCTGGTGGTGCTATTCATTAACTTTCCTTCTACAACACATACTCTGACATTCCTTCATTAACCCCAATCTCTGCAGCCCCAACACACACTCAAAGAGTCAGGAAGCACGGAGGCATCATCCTGATTCCCTAATGGTGGGTGAGGCACCCCTCCCCCCCATACTCTACCTCTTTGGGTTGTGTAAACGAGCAGGTTATCTTTTCAGGGCCTCCATTTCTTTATTTGTTAAAGTAAAGAAGGTTATTGCCTATTTACAGGTTTGAGATGAGAATTCAATAAGATACTGTATGTAAATCACTTAGCACAGTGCCTGAGTCTTTAAAAGAGCGAAAACTTCGTTTTCTCTGCAATAACCATGATCACGATTGTTATTATCATTGCTGCTATTACTCTATTATTCTCACGATATTTTATATTCCCAAGTCAGGACACATCCCACCAGAATGCAGCTGTGTATTTCTTTTCCAGAGTCTCTCACTGATGGGAGAGTTCCACAAAGGCAAGGACGGGGCCTGTCCCATGCTTCACTCTATCCTCAGTCCTCTGCTGAACACCCTCCTCACAGCAGGTACTCAGAGCCTGTCTTGCTCGATGAAAGAAGAGTTTAAAGTAGTGGTTCTCAACTCAGGCTGCACATCAGAGACACTTGGATAGCACTCAAGACATTGATATCCAGCTCCATCTCCCGAAATCCTGATTTACTTGCTCAAGATTGAGGCCCTGGCAGTAACAGTTTTTAAAGGATCCACAGGGACCCTAGAGCCTCAACGATGAGCCAAGACAGTGACTTACCAAATTTTTTTCTTTACTGGAAAATCATTTTATTTCCCACCACAAAATCTCAGGTGGAAATCTGCTACATAAAAGAAATGAAAGCCGGGCTTGGTGGCTCAGCCTGTAATCCCGCGCCTTTGGGAGGCTGAGGTGAGTGAATTGCCTGAGCCCGCGGATTCGAGACCCGCCTGGGCAGCGAGACCTCATCTCTACAATAAATCAAAAAATCAGCCGGGCGTGGTAGCGCATGCCTGTAATTCCGGCTACTCGGAAGGCTGAGGCGGAAGGATCGCCGGAGCCCAGCAGGTTGAGGCTGAGGTGGCCGGGAGCGGCCACTGCTCTCCAGTCTGGGTGACAGAGTGAGACTCCAACTCAAAAAAAAAGAAAGAAATGAAGCAACACTCCTGTATTAGAAGTGACAGAGGTGGGCTTTGGGGCTCTCCTTCCAGCGCTTGGCCCCGGGTGACTCACAAAGCCCATGGATATCTGGGGACACAGTTGGCTACAGTAAGAACTGTCCACTCCTGAGTTCTAAGCAGGGCCTTCTCGCTGCGTGATATGGCCAGCCTGGTCGACTCCCCCTTCAATGTAATGCCATCCTCACCCTGCAACTTGACCTAAGACATACTGCAACTGTTTGTTTCTTTGTTTGTTTGTTTTAGCCAAATGCAGGCACTCTCAGTGAAAATCATTCCCAAGCCTCCCAGGATTGAGGAGAGAAAATAGTGCCTAAAATGTATAAATAATTCAAGGCTGAGTTTATTCATGATGCTGTGTTTTCTCCAGGCAGTGGTTTGTATAATCTCTCTTACACTGCCAGTCGGGCAGCCTCTGTAGCATTTATTACTGCAGACAGCCCGTTAGAAGCTGTTTTGATTTATGCATCTACATTCTATTATGGAGGTAAGTTTAATAGCACACTGCGGTTTCTACTGCTGACATTGTAGGAGGAGAAAGAAGAAGAAAAAAAGAATAGGGGAGAAAAGAATAGGATTCGTCGTTTCTGCCAGTCCAGAGGAGAGCAAGAAAAAGGAGACTACATACCTAATGAAATATTTAATTAGTTATCTGGAACACACTAACGTAGTTTATCATATTGTTAAGTCTGCATAAGACAGCAAGTGTTTATTCAACAACTACTAAGTGCCAGCTTACTCTGCTAGGTCATGAAGATACATTGGTGAATAAACTAGACAGAGTTCCTGCTCTCATAAGATATTCTTATTCCTACCAACATGTTCCTGGTGAAAATGATGCTACCACCAAATGAAGTCTCACCAACAATGCTTAGCACAGGGCTGTCATATTGTTGACATCCAATGCTTGTTAAAGTGCCTATGAATTCGAGGTGAGAAATAAGAAGGTCATGTAGCCAAGCTCACTGTTCAGTTATCTGTCTTCATGCCAATACTATATAAGAAAAACCACACAAAGGTCTCAGGCAACAATAAGCATTTATTGCTTATGTATCTAGGATTTTGGCTGGATGGCTCTGTTCACTGTTTGGCTCACTCCCATAGCTCAGAGATGGCTCGCTGTCCACAGATCAGTTCAGGATCTTGCTGAGTCCAACGGGACACTTGGCTCCACTCCATGTGTCTTTTATCCTTCAGGAAGCGACAGCCCTGCACGTCCTTATGGCCATGGCAGAAGAACAGAATGTAGGTAGAAGTACATGGGCTTCCTGAGGTCTAGACTTGGATCTAGAAAATCATTGCTTCCAGTGGATTCTGTTTGCTGAAACAATTTACAAGGCCAGCTCAGATTCAAGGCATGTGTAAAAGATTCCATCTTCAGTGAGAAGATCTGCAATGTTACATAGCAAAGAACAAGGCTGCAGGGGTTAAGAGTGGAAGCCACATTGCAATCTGCCACAGGCACCCGATTAGAGAAGAAGTTGTGCCTGAAATTAACCTCTCTAGTGAAGTCTACTGCCTTTTCCTGTATCCGGGCATATCTCCAACCCAGGCCCTGAACGGGGAGCCCTGAAAAGTTGAAGAAGGATGTAGGTTTCTCTCTGTAAATAGTTCAGTGTGTCCTGAATGTCCTCCCACCTCTAACCCTGAGGCCCTACCTAGAGTTGACACCCGACTCGGACCCATTATTCTTGTTTCCACTAGTTCTTGCTGCTTCCTTCTAAATTTAACCCAACACCTTAGGAGACAATGTGCTTATTATAAAATAATGAGACAGAATTGTAGCTACTATACATTGAGGATTTACCATATGTCAAGACCTATGCGGAAAAACTTTGCACACATTATCTCATTTAATTCTTACAATGGCCCCTATGAATTAGTTATAATTATCCCTCATTTTACCACTGAAAAGGAATATGATTAGTACTAAGAGAGTCTAAGTCACTTGTCCAAGGTTTCACAGCTAGCAAGTCATCAAGCCAGGTTTTAGACCTAGTTTGTCTGAATCTAGAGCCTGTGTTCGTTTTTTTGTTTGTTTGTTGGTTGGTTTGTTTTTTTTTTTGAGTTGGAGTCTCACTCTGTCACCCAGACTGGAGTGCAATGGCATGTTCCCGGCCACCGCAGCCTCGACCTTCTGACCTTCAGCGATCCTTCCTCCTCAGCCTTCCAAGTAGCCAGAACTACAGGCGCGCGCTACCTCGCCCAGCAATTTTTTTTTTTTTTTAATTGTAGAGATGAGGTCTCACCAAGTTACCAGGGCTGGTGTCGAACCCTCAGGCTCAGGTAATCCACTCACCTCTGCCTCACAAAGGGATGGGATTACAGGCTGAGTCACCGAGCCTGGCCGAGCCTGTGTTCTTAATTGCTAGGCTATGCTCCCTTCCTTAAAACCTGGCGGGTGGGGGGTGCTACTTCACTAAACCATGATACCCACCTTGGTAGAGAATTATCATTTTCCTAAAGCAAAAAGATCATGATTTTTTGCCTAGCCTCCTCTTACTAGACATCAGAAAGGAAAGATACAAGTTCCCACAGCAACTTAAATTATTTTCCCCTGGAGATAGGAATTGTAGGAACGGAAAGGTGGGTTATTAAGCTCAATCTTGTATAATTTCCACCAGCTTTTTCCAGGAGGAGTGAGTGCAAATGAGACCATATATTCCATTCCTCTTTGTGCCAGCTGTATTCAACATACTGCATGTTATACCAATAAGTCTTTGTGTAATTCCTGTCGGTTGGGAAGGAAGCTGGTTTGTGACCAGAGAGAAAGTCTGAGAATCCTATCCACATTATTGCAAAGGCATCAAGTTCCTACAACAACACCTGGATGTGAACCAATGGGAGAATGTGCCCAGAGGAGTAAGTGGTAGCTCATTCTGTGGTTGAGGTGTGGAAAGGCATGAATTTCCCACAGGCAGGTTGTTGGTTCATTCCCCAGCTTCGGCAAGATAGTGGCCAACTTCCCTATTCACCTCCCTTTGGCTTGTTCCCAAAGAATAAGGGCTAAATGGAACCTACCACTTGGTCCACGGGTTTCCAGACTTGAAACAGCTCCAGTGGAGAACGCTGAGGAAAGGTGGATTCAAGAGTATGACTTCAGTTTGAAGTCCTGAGAGGAGCTAGCTTGGGCACGCTGCAGAAGAAAGATAGATAGCAAGTCTCTTTGGTGCATTCAGCCAGGGACCTCTGCAGGTAAGAATGGCAGGCCTGCTTTATTCCACTGGCTGAAGGAGAAACAGAGAGTTCAGTGGGCACTGACAAACATTGGGGAGGGATGGAGTCCTCACTAAGGAAAAAGGAGGGATGGAGTCCTCACTAAGAAAAAGGTGGAATAGAGCCCACTATGTTCAAGCACCACGAAACATTAATCAATCAGACGTTTTTCTCCTTCTGGAGACAGTGAGTAAGGAAGAGGAAGAGGAACACACTTGCCCTCTTTTGCACTTACCCCTTGGGGAGGATAGGCAGAAATCATCTAAACACTGAGAAGATGCAATAATATGAGGAAACAAACTTCAGCATGTCTTCCGTTCGTGAAGCCAAGCGGAGGGCTGCTAAACTTGAAGGCTAACAACAACAACAACAACAAATAGCAAGGAATGTGAAAAGGGAGACAAGAGGAGACTAAAAGCTTTGAAGGGCAGCCCGTTCATCGTCGCTCTTGCCTCCTGGGAAGCCAACTGTCTTTTAAGCACCACTGTGATGTGTGGGGCAGACTTGGTCCACGAGAGAATTCGGAAGCCTCGCCAGAGGAACAGATGCCAAAGGGGTACTCAGATGAGGCGGTAGCTGAGGTGTGAGCCAAATGAGAGTCAGGCGCCCGGAAAGGGGAGGGAGGAGGCCATGAGAGAGGACAAAAGGGAGGTGGTAGGACTCACTCAACACGAGCCATCTTCCCTTGCAGGTGGACATCTGCCTCCCCCAGAGGGCTCAGAGCTGGGTAGGATCGACAGTGTCCGTGGGAGGCTTAATGGCCACCTCGTTCAGGTTTCTTTGTTCTACAAAGACGTGTACGACTGCATTAGTATGCCAGGCAAAGAGCCTCCTTTTGTTGTGGCAGGTGCTGCAGGAATTCAGAACAGCTGATGTTCCATAAAGTCCTGAGCCTGCCGAGAGCCCCGGGAGGTCAGAAAACCCAAGCCCCTGCCTCTCACATCTGGTCTGTTGGTTGAATGGTATCGCAGATCCAAAGTATTTTTAAAACCGTGTTATTGTACTCCATCTTCTTATTTTAAGAAAGATACACTGGATACACTTTGAGAAAAGGTGGAGCAAGCAGCAAAGCACACAGAAGGAAGGAAAGAAGGTTTTTAATCTTACCACCCCATGATGGCCACCACTAACATTTCAGTGGAGCACCAACTGCGCTCTCTGTCTCTCACTGTGAGGCGCAGATAGGGTGTGTGTGTGTGTGCGTGTGCGTGCGTGTGTGTGTGTGTGTGTGTGTGTGTGTCTTGCAAATATACAAGTGGGACTTTTCCTGTTCCTCCAGAACTGACAGACAAAACTGTGAACAAAAAGGCATTAAGCAGCACACATTCTAAATAAAGCCAAATACTTTCCTTGAGTCTTGCCATGACCCAGCAATCCTACTTTGGCATACGTATCCAAACAAATTGAAATCAGAACCATGAAAAAATGTCTGCACTGCCACGTTCATTGGAGCATTATTCACCACCAGCCATGATATGGAAACAATTTAAATGCTCACTGATGGGAGAATGGATGAAGAAATTGTGGTATATACATGCAAGGGAATATTTTTCAGCCTTAAAAAAGAAGAAAATCCTGCCATTTGTGACAACATGGATGGAACTGTAGGACATTATGCTAAGTAATATAAACCAGACACAGAGAGACAAATACTGCACACTCTCACTTACATGTGAAGTTTGAAATAGCCAAACTCATAGAAACAGAGAATAGAATGGTAGCCGCCAAGGGCAAATTTTAATCCAAAGTGAAATAATACAAAAGCAACTTTACTTTTTCATACTTCTGCCTTTCCTCCCTGATCCTGGGACCCTCTCTTCTCAGCACCTGCTGGGAATCTCATGCCGTTTCTATCATTTCTCTATTCGTTCTCACAGATGACAAAGCCCAATCTAGCCCCCTCCGAGCTCTTATTCAATTCAAGGCTCATCTCCTCCCCATAGCTCACACCTGCCGCAGGCTGGGGAACCTGCATGAGGAAGGGCACAGCAGTTTCAAGGTAAATTTTTTCTCTCTACCTTGTTTCCCTGATCCACATGGCCCTTCTCACTCTATTTTTAATTATTATCATAGATTCAGAGGGAACACATGCAGGTTTGTTAAACGGATATGTTGTGTATCAGCGAGGTTTGGGCTTCTAGTATACCCATCACCCAAGTAGTGAACACTGTACTCAGGAGGTGATTTTGCAACCCCATGCCCTTTTCACTGTCCCACCTTTTGAAGTCTCCAGTGTGTATTATCTTCGTCTTTGTGTTCGTGTGTACTCGTTGTTTGGCTCCCACTTATAAGGGAGAACATGCGACATTTGATTTTCTGTTTCTGAGTGATTTCCCTTAAGATGATGACCTCCAGCTTCACCCAGGTTGCCTGTTGAGTTCCTTGTGGATTCTAGATACTACTCCTTTGCCAGATAGATAATGGGCAAATGTTTTTTCTCGTTCTGTGGGCTTTCTGCTTACTCTGATATTGATTTCTTTTTCTTTATTTTATACTTTTTATGGCTGCATAATATCCCACTTTTTCTTTATCCAGTCATCCTTTGATGGCCACTTAAGTTGATTCCATGTCTTTGCTATTGTAATGGTGCTGCAATAAACATACAAGTACAGGTGTCTTTTTGATATAATAATTTCTTTTCCTTTGGGTAGACACCCAATTGTGAGATCACTGCATCAAATAATAGCTCTGGTGTTAGTTATTTGAGAAATCTCCATACTGTTTTTCATAGAGGCTGTACTAAATTACATCTCTACCAACAGTGTATAGGCTTCTCCTTTTCTCATTCAGCAGGCTTTCTGTTTCTATTGTTTCTTTCTTTTTCTGTGTAGAAGATTTTTAGTTTAATTAAGTTCTATTTGGCTACTTTTGTTTTTGCCGCATTTGCTTTTGAGGGTTTAGTCATAAATCATCTGCCTAGGTCAATGGTCAGAAGAGTTTTTCTTAGGTTTTCTTTTGAGATATTCATAGTTTCTGGTCTTACATTTAACTCTTTAATTAATCTTGAATAAAATTGTGTATATGGTGAGAGATAGGTGTCCAGTTTCCTTTTCTGCATAGAGCTAGCCTGTTTTTCTAGTACCATTTATCTGTTGACTAGGGTGACCTTCCCCCTTTGTTAATTTTTGTAAACTTTGTCAAAGATCAGTTGGTTGTAGGCATATGGCTTTATTTCTGGGTTCTCTGTTCTGTTTCATTGATCTCTGAGTCTGTCTTGGTACCAATATCATGCTGTTTTGGTTACTATAGCTTTGTAGTATAATTTGAAATCAGGTAATGCAATGCTTCCAGTTTGTTTTGGTGTGGTGTGGTTTTCTTGTGGGGTTTTTTAGTTTTACTTTTGTTGTTTTGTTGCTTAAAATTGCTTTGGCTATTTAGATTCTTTTTAATCCATATAAATTTTAGAATTGTTTTTTCTAGATCTGTGAATAATGACATTGGTAATTTGATAGGAATTATATTAAATATGTAAATTTCTTTGAGACATATGGTCATTTTAATGATATTGAGTTTTCTAACCCATGAGCATGGAATATTTTTTCCATTTTCTTGTGTCATCTGTGATTTCTTTCATCAGTGTTCTGTAGTTCTCCTTGTAGAGATCTTTTACCTCCTTGGTTTAATGTTTTTCTTTGTAGTGTGTGTGTGTGTGTGTGTGTGTGTGTGTGTGTGTGTGTGTGTGTGTAGCTATTGTAAATGGAATCGAGTTCTTGATTTGGTTCTCAGTTTGAATGTTTTGGATACATAGAAATACTACCAATATTTACACACTGATTTTGTATACTGAAACTTCACTGAAGTCATTTATTAAGTCTAGGAGTCTTTTGGAGCAGTGTTTAAGGTTTTCTGGCTGTAAGATTATATCATTAGCAAACAGAGATCGTTTGACTTCCTCTTTTCCAATTATTTTATTTTTTCTTTCTAATAGTGGTTTAGGACTTTCCAGAGATTAGAGGGTGTGGTGGCTCTGTAATGTGTCAGCTTAGCTAAGGAGGAACTCAATTCCCAAAGTTTCATCTCTGTGAGGTTCCATGTTGGAGAGGCTATAAGAGAAATGCATACAAAAGACCACTGAGACGTGGAAGTCACTTTTCACACTTCAGGTTTGGTGTAGGGTGCCAGAAACAGTGGCAGCTCATGCCTGTGGTTGCTGACTGCACTGTTGGTGTGGAGTGGCACTCAGGCCCCCAGCTCCACGAAAGCATTGCTGGTCTAGGACAGCACCTCGGGGTGCGGCTCCCAGACACACTGTTGGTGTTGGGTGGCAGCACTTAAATTTGCAGTTCCTCCAGCAGCCTCTGGATTTCTTCCCTCAGCTCCTCCAAGTCCTGGGTCAGGTGCATGTGCAGCTCCATGTGCAGGGCACCCGCTTCTCCTGCAAGTCGTTGAATCACCAAGGTTGGGGGTTGCAGGAAACAGACAAATGTGCCAGCTCATTTTTACAGGGTCCAGTGCTTCCTTGTGGTTCCAGTTTGTCCTTGTTCTGCCCCCTCCCTATCCTTCTTTCCTCCCAAATACTGACCCTGCTGACCTACAATGATTTTAGACCCAACATCAGGCAAAACTACTGTACCTGCATACTTCTCTACGAGCTCCCACTAGGTATAAGATCAGTCATCTTATTCTGCTTTACTCATAGAGGTTCTGCTTCTCAGACTGAGCACTAACTGAGACCGGAAAAAAAAGAATCAATTCTTGGTACCTCAGTACCCCACTATCTGGTCATGTGTGACTGTCTTGCAGTCTCTAATTTCCCCTCTACTTATACATTATCTCTTTTGGTCATCTCATGGCAGTCACCTTTTCTGATAAACGTTTACAAGACAGGCCATGACTAGCTCCTTTTCATGGAATCCACTGCTGAAGTACCAAGAACAAAGAACACACAGATACCATTTTTTTTTTTTCAGTTGGAGTCTCACTCTGTTGCCCAGGCTAGAGTGCAGTGGCATTCTCACGCCCACCCCAGCATCAACCTGCTGGGCTTAGGAGATCCCTTCGCCTCAGCCTTCCAAGTTGCTGGAACTACAGGCGTGTACTACCATGCCTGGCTAATTTTTTTGATTTATTGTAGAGATGAGGGCTTGCTAAGTTGCCCAGACTGGTCTCGAACCCAAGGGCTCAGGCAATCCCCTCACCTGAACCTCCCAGAATGTTGGGATTACAAGCCAGAGCCATCACGCCCGGCCCCACATAGACATCTTGCACCAGCCGGGCTCGGTGGCTCAGCCTGTAATCCTGCGCCTTTGGGAGGCTG
>NW_007248602.1:112733-144187 GCF_000164805.1 Carlito syrichta
ACTGCACTCCAGTCTGGGCGACAGAGTGAGACTCCAACTCAAAAAAAAAAAAAGACATCTTGCACCTACCAAATTCTGCAACTATAATAACTTCTCAATGTAGTCTTCTATAAAGATTTTCAATTCTGGATCAGGTACTAGTGCTTATGTTCCCCGAACACTAGGAGAAATATATTCATTTCTCCAGTTAGTTTTCTTTGGCAAATTATTGTTTAACAAATACCCTCCCACAAGGTAGAATTTATTTTTCCACTCCAGTTGATGTTGGGCTTGGCTACAGGACTTGTTTTGGTCAATCAATTATGTGAAGAAGCAGCAATATACCAATTCTAGGCCAAGATCTTGAAAGACATTACATCTTTCAGCTAATTGCTACCCTTACGCCATCACTACAAAACCATGCCCTAAGCAAACAATAGCTCTAAAATGATAAAGCACATAGGACAGTCTTAAGCCCAATAGGCAACTAAGACCAAGGTTGATCAAGCTAAAGTACCCAGGAAAGCTTAGCTTGGATCTTCCAAATTGCAGTGAACCTGAAAATCCATAAAAATAAATGTGTGTCATAATTTAATAAGATTATGAGATCCTTTGTTACACAGCATTATTATGGTGATAGCTGACAGGTGTGCTTTGCTTAAACCATAGTAAGTAAAAAGGATTTGCCTCCAGCAATTCTCTCCCAAGCACCTTCTCAGATATTCAACCACCTAACAATTATTAACATCCTTTAGATGGAGACAGGTGATGAGCTAATGCTGAAAGAACCAGTTCTGCGATGCATATGTTTAATTGATGATAGCACGTCATTTTAGAAGTTGAGCATCTATGGGCATTTATTGTCTAGTTTGGGGACTAGAGTAAAATCTCAGATAGTAGAACAAATCATATTTGCTTTCTACTTTATGCGTAAGAAATTTGGATCATCTTGTACACGTAAATTTTCAACCTTCCTTCTCTTACTTAAAAGTAGATTTTTATATTTTTTAATGTTGCTCAGTTTTAAGTCTCCAATTATTTTTCTTTAAAAAAGTATCAGAGAGCAAAGAAGAACATCAAACGGAGTAGCAAGAGCTGCAGAATGATGCATGTGGGCTCTTCCCACTTGCATCTGTATGGTTTCCCACACTGATTCGGAATGCTCGTGTAAACCAATAGAACCTCAGAGCTACTCAATTAGCTGTAAATCTAGCAAGTATGAGGTTGTGCCACTTATTTCTTTTGTGTCCTTGTTTGGCTAGGACTAGACACAAACACATACTCGATGAAAAAGAAATTGTTTAAGCTATATTAAATATAATTCAAATAAAATATATTTAATTGAGCTGAACTGAAGAGGAAACAAAAAAAGAGGCGTTATGTTAGCCCACACTGAATCTTGCATGGAAGCTCACTTAAAACAAAATATAGCAGGAAATGTTTTTAAAGAAGACTTTCTCTCTCTCTCTCTCTCTCTCTCTCTCTCTCTCTCTCCACAAAATGAGAAAAGCAGTAAAGAAAAACGTCCCCAAATATTTTGTGATTTTTCTCCTCATCCCACGCCAGGATTTTAGATCTTCAAAGAAAAAAAATAAACAAAATAATTTATGACAAATGATTTATTTTGCTAAAAGAGTAAGGTTAATTTAGATCTCTAAAGAGCATTATAAATGAAGTCACAATACTTCCACTTTCCCAAAATTTGTGCTTTCTTTCCCAGAGATAAATATTTGCTTTAAAATCTTCCCCAAATATCCTATCTCTCTACTTCTGTCTTTGGGCTTTTCCAGCGATGCAGGGCTCTTTGTGCTTAGGTTAGTCTACATTAAAATGCAGGGCTATTCTCATAGGATTTTTTCTAAGCCTACAAAAATTTGACCATAAAGCATCCCAGAACCCTCTAGAATGAATGTTAATAAGCACAATGTGGATGGAACTGATGGTCTTGCATGCTTACCTTCCTACACTGATCTTTAAGAACTATGATGGGAAAGCGCAAAGCTTCCTTCAACAGCTACTATACAATCACTATAATGATAATAATAACAACTATGAGTTGATTAATTATACATGCTAGACATGGTTCTGTCATTTAACTCTTATGACCAGCAGCACTCTGTGAAAGATACTCCCAGTATCTGAACTTTACAGATGAAGAAAGAGAGAGGGTTTAATGACTTGCTTAAGAGTGCCAAGATAATAAGTGATGAAGCTGACAAGTCTGTTCTTGCCCCGATACCAGGATCCAACTCTGAACTCTAAAGTTTTGTGCCTCAAACCATATCTCTCTCTCAGAAAGAGTAAGGACAATATCAACTATCATTTGTTAAGCGTTACTGATTAAGCCTAACCTTTCTTGTTGCTTATAGAAATACTCAACGTGTAGTTATTGTACACTAGCAACCAACAAAAAAGACATACTTTTGTTGTCTAAATCAAGTGAAGTCTACCTGTGAGCCCCCAATGGATAGAATGACAGGAAGACCAATAGCTGTCTTTTTTGAAAGGACTCCTCTCTAGTGTTGAACAAGTGTTCCATCATACTTCCTGGTCTAGACCAAGTGGGGATTGGCCTTCTAGTCATCACTTTATCTATGTTATCCCTACATTGTACTGTCCAGTGCCTGGCTTCTATGTGTTCTTAACAGGTCACAACTTACCCAGGATAAGACATGTAAACAGCACCCAAGCTTCTGTCATTTTCAGAATCCCCAAAACCCTTTGATTCTCCAAGTCAGAGAACTATCTAGCACCCGTGTTTAAGCTAGTGTTGAGGAATCATGAGTCTTGGGTTGATGCTTCAGAACAAATGCCTCCTATCATGAGAATCTGAAAGAGATGTTTCAGGAAGTTGAACACACCAAGGAATTTTCTGTCTACCATGAAGAGAGAAAAGAGAAAAAGAGTGCGCTAAGCAGTGACATTGTGGCAGACATAGCCTGCCCTATATCCTGCCAGCTGTATCCTGCCCTGCTTCCCCAGCAAAACTGCAGGGTAGAGATTATTACCATTGGTTTTTAAAATGAGTAAACAAAAACTTAGAAAAGTGTTTTTAAAAGTCCCCCAATTTTACAGGTATTTCACTCTTTGGAAATAACCTGAAGAAAACTTGGAGCTAATCTTAATAATAATTACCACTTCTTGAGCTCTCAGTCTATGCCAAGGTAATATGCTAAACACTTTATATCTATTAGTTTCCATAACAATTCTATAACTTGTTTCATTATCTCCACCTAAGAGATGACAACCACTAGAACTCAGAGAAGCTAAGTCCTTTGCCCAACGCCACACACCTGGGAAATGATGGAACCTAGACGTGAACCTCAATATATGAATCCAAAGTCAGATTCTTAATTGCTGCACAGCACAGCCTCTTCTCAAGTCTTTCCAGTGGAGACAGCCCCAAGGAGAGCGGAAGTGTGGGAGAAATAGGTAGATAGAGTAGTAAGCAAGGAGAAAAGTGAGGCATGCCAACTGATATTCCTGGTGTTCTCTCAGCCTTTCCACTGAGTATTTTTCAGATATGAGTCACAGGACAAAAGGGTAGAGGTCTTGTTTACTTTGTTTTTCAAATCATACACTGTAGAAGAGAATAATTATTAGTCATCTGTGAGCCTTGTGATTCTGGTAGCTTAGTCATTTGAAAACTATTATAGATCACACATTCCTAAGCCTTTGGGTAGAGCCTCAAGCCACCTACAGAATCCTTAAACAACTTTTCAAACTCCCTGGGATTGAGGGTGGCTGCAGACACATTCTCCAGAAGATATGCCTTCTTATTATTAAGAGATGGACACCCTGTGGCCAAGAGCCTTATTAAAAGGCATTCAGCAAAATGTACAGGCATGCCTCTTCCGCTTTCATAACCTTCATGTTCTTCAGATTGTCTTTCCAGAAAGACAACATACTCCAAGCAGTTTTAAGTTTCCCTTAGGGCACAAGAGTTTCATCTCCTTTATTTGGTTGGCATCTATAAGAGTTGCTATACATGTGAAAGAGATAGGAAAAGAAAATACAACAGACATGTAAGTAAGTAAAGATAACGATATTTGAACAAAACAGCATGAACACAAACACACATCACTTAAATACCTTCATGGATAAAAAGTCCCAACTCCCGGGCCACAGACCAGTACCAGTCCATGTCCTGTTAGGAATCGGGCCACATAGCAGGAGATGAATGGCAGGTAAGCAAGAGAAGCGTCATCCTTATTTACAGCCGCTGCCCATCACTCATGTTGCCGCCTGAGCTACATCTCCTGTCAGATCAACCGTGGTGTTAGATTCTCATAGATGCGCGAACCCTATTGTGAACTGCATGTGCAAGGGATCTAGGCTGCGTGTTCCTTATGAGAATCTAATGCTTGAGGATCTGTGGTAAAGCCGAGGTAATGATGCTGGTGCTGTCTCTCATCACTCCCAGATGGGACTATCTAGTTGCAGGAAAGCAAGCTCAGGGCTCCCACTGATTCTGCATAATGGTGAGTTGTATAATTATTTAATTACATATTACAATGTAATATTAAGTAGAAATATAGTGCACGATAAATGTAATGTGCTTGAATCATCCCCAAATCATCCCCCACCCCCATCCCTGGTCCACAGGAAAATTGTCTTCCATAAAACCAAAAGCTGGGAACTGCTGAGCTACAGCAAGCTCATGAGTTATTCATTCATTTGGGCTTCCATTCTGAGTTCTAAGTGTGGAGCTACGGTGTCATTAAGGCATAGTTGCTGTTTTCAAGAAACTCACAGCTATTGGAAAGACAGAAACAATGTTTATACAATAAAACCTCACAGGCTGTTATTATGAGAGCTCAGAGAAGAAACCTCTAGCCCAAATGGCGTGGCAGGGATAAGTAGATGATTGGGAAGACCTCCCTGAGGGGTGGTTGCAAAGTGAGCAGTGCAAAGTGCCAGCTGCCAATGGGGCACAAGCTGGTCCCATGTTCGAGGCTGTCCTTCATATATATTGTATTTGTAAAGAAGTTTTGAGCTTCAAGGATAGAAAACTCCATATTAACTTATTTAAACAATGAGGAAAATTTATCACATAACAAAAAAGTACAGGGAAGCTTCAGAGTCAATGTATCAAGTCAAAGACGTCATCCAGGACCAGTTTTTTCATCATTCTACTCTGAAATTTCCAATAGATTTTCATAACTCCTCTCTAGTTTACAACAATATCCAACAAAAGAAGGTATCTCTTCCCACATGGCTCTTTTTACGAAAAGGAAAGTATTTTTTAGTTTCCTAGCAGATTTCCCCGCATACCTTGCTGGTCATAATTGGGGCACAATGATTGGATTGGTAAGACTTGAATAGAGGGAGTTTATGACCTCCCCCTTCAAAGAAAGGCCTGGAAAGCATGAAGAGAGAGAAACATTTGTTGAGTGGGTAACTAACTTTATTGATACATTGGGAGTGGGAGATAAGAGGAAAAAAAAACCTATCAAATATTGTGCAAACTGAACTCTTCTCATTGGAAATTCTGGTACAATGCTGTCAGTGAATTGAATGTTATTTAGGAGAGTATGTCATGTTCCTCTGAATGAAGTTATAGCAAAATGCTAAGAGTTCTAGCTCTAAGCAGATGAAGCCAGAGTACCGGTCTTGGTACCATAGCATATTTGTGCTAGAAATGACGTAAAGGGGATGATTTTGGGGATCTGGAAATTGTTCTGCCATTTACTAAATACATATTTTGTCCCTGCCTTTGCTGCTTCCCCTGTGAGATGGCTTGTCCATCTACAGCTTTGGGGCAAGACCAGATGCTTTTCTGAAGGTCCTTTCAGCTCTGAAAGTCATGTCTACTTGCTTTTTTTTCTATATGCATAATGCGGGTTCACCATGCTCTTTGTCATCAACACTCCATGATAGTCCACCTTTTGTTTGTTTTTAACAGTCCCACAAGAATGTAGATTTTTGAGTCAGCCTACCAAATAACTAAACAAACTGCTGGCATTCAAAAATCAAAAACAAAACACTAAAGTTGGCTTTATGATTGAAGATTGAAAAGTGTATTTGACCTTTCATTTGGTAGCAGCACTCCTAAAAATTCATCCAATAGAAGTCATTTAAATTATCAGAAAATCTTTAAGCACAAATATTCTCATCAAAATGTTATTGATCAGCTTGAGAAATACAAAACATCTAAATATCCAACTCTAGGATCTTGTTTATATAAAGTGTGGTATATTCAATTAGTGGATTATAACCATTAAAGTATGCTTTTAACAATCTTATTGCATGTTTATGAAAGGTTTATCTTAAAATATTAAATGAGAAGCAATACTAAATTTTATTTACAGTGTAATGATAATTATGTAAATTAAGAAATGCAATCATTTAGAAGATAAGGAAAAAAGATGAAATGAAAGAAACCCAACAGTGCACAGTAGTTGATTTGGGAAGTGACTAACAGTTCATTTTTTCCTTTCGATTTTTTTGGGGGGAGGGGGAAGTGGATTTCCTGAAATGTTTATAATGAGTATGCATTCCTTTTACAATGGAGAAACACAATAAAAATTAGTGATGGAGTATTTGATTGATAATCCTTTTCAATTTAGTCCTACCTATTATTAATCCATATTACAGTTGTTGACAGCAGTAATTCCAGGTGTTTAAGAAGAAACCCCATTGGCAATTGGTTTTCCAAACCTTTCTTTATCTTACCAAGCTACCTCCCAGTTCAACTTCCTCTTTCCTTATGGTCAAAAGACAACGCATGCAACTCTTTGCAGAACCTAAACTGTCTCTCCTGTCCTTCCACCCCTCAGCCCCAGCCCTGCTTGTTATACCAACTATTCTTCCCAACATGCCTTTTCTTCTTTATACCACCCCTCTCTGGCAACCAGTATCAAAAAGCTCAGCCCAAACAGTGCAAACCTTCTTGATTGGTTTTTGGCAAATGGTTTCACTTCTCAGAGTCTCTGTTTCTACATTTCTATACAACGGAGATGATTTCTGACTACTTTTTCTTATTAACCTTACACAAAAGTTACTGTGCCTGGCACATAGTGGGTACACATGAAAAATATAAATGGGAGCTATTATTTTTAATTTTTCCTCCAAATTCCTCTGTCACTTACCTGCAGCTGGCTCAGTGCCTGGCACATAGAAATCACTCAATTCATGTTTATTGGATTAATAGATGGCACTGGTGATGCTACCAGACCCTGGCAGATAAGAACCCGTGGCTGCATGATTTCAGATGACTTATCTACATAAGAAAGCTCAAAGTAAGAAGGTAGTCTAAAAGAAATCTTCCTCCCTACATAGCAAAAGAGCTTTATCGACTTTGATCAGAAAGAAGCTTTGGAAACCCGCCTGCAGGCATCTCTGTAAGTATTCACACACAAAGCAAAAAATATCAGAAAATAAGATGAAAAGTTTTCTCATTCTTTTATTCCCCACCCCCACACCAGGCCCTTATCTCAAAAGGAGGATTTGGTTGTTTTTAAATGGGCTTCTGCACTTTTTCAAAAATCAGCTAGAGACCAATGCATCCCCACAGCTGAATAAGCACCATCAGGATGAAAGCTGTGTCCTGGGGGCAGCATAAACTGTGATCCAGCTGCCCCTTCAGTTTGTTCTCCTGCTTGATGAGAACAGGGAGGGAGAGGAGTGTCTTGTAGTCCACATCATGCAGGGCTAGCAGCCTCAAAGTTCATTTTGAAAGGGGATCCATGATGCTTGAGGACTTTAATGAACTCCATCTTGTCTATGCAGAAATGCCATCATTACAGAGTGGCAAAGATCCTTCAGCTCGGCTCTGATTCACAGGCAAGCAAAATAAGTCATCCTCCTGCTTCAATTTGCAAAAGTTTGAAGCAGTTCCTCAGCATAAAGTGGTCACTCTTTCAACAAATAAAAATAAAATATTGTACAAGCCATATCATCTTGTTGGTAAATGGTTCTAAGGAAGGAGTATTTAAGGAGACAGAGAGTTCAGGAGAGACCCAAGAGAAGTATGAGAATAACATTTTAGAACACTGGTTCACTGAAAAGAAGTATGCTTGAAAATTTTCTTTCAAATACATTATTCATTAATTGATTCATTCAACAAACATTCAGGGATGATCTACTTTTCATTTGCCTTTTCATTTATTCATTCAATAAACATTTACTGAGCACAGAATGGATACACCATGCACCGTCCTGTGTGTTTTGAAGGATATAAATAGTAAATGCTTATATTTGTTGAGTGATTATGCTATGCCAGGAATTGTTTAAGATTATACAACTGACTATTAGGAAAGATTGTATCCTGGAGCCTGACCTCCAGAATTCATGCCTTTGACTTCCTCGCAAAGATGAAGTCACCCAGATATTAAAATGGAAGTCCTGACCTCAAGGAGCTTAGATTTAGGAGAGTTGAGGCATGTAAGTGCATTAAGAGAGGTTCAAAAAAGTATCAGAGACATACAGAGAAAGAAGAAATGATTTCTTCTTTATTGGAGAAACAGAGAAAGCTCCTTGGAAATAGTCAAATTTGAAATAACTTATGGTGGACAAGTAGAACTGAATGGGCATCACTGGGCAGAAAAGGCATTCAAAGCTAAGGAAACTCAGTAAATTACAAAAGAAGAAAGGCAAAGGGTGTGGAAGAGAGTCAGTAACTCAGTTTGGTTTGAACATTAACGAATATGGAGAGTGATAGAAAGGGGGAAAACTGAAACGAGATGTTGAAACGAGTATGTATATATTGAATTTTCCTGAGTACCTTCCCAGGTAACATTTTTTCTGCTAAAATATATAATGCAAGCAGTAACTGACACCTAATGAAGGTATCTGCTTCATCAGAGTGATTGACAAGGCATTACCTAAAAGACCCATGAATAAAGCCTCTATGTTAAACACCAGTAGCAGATTCAAGCAACACAATTGGTCAGGAGCCTAAGTAATCCTGCCCGTCTTCTGAAACTGTTCAGATGATAATAACTCTAAATCTGAACAAGAAATTTTAGAAAAGGTTTTTCTTTCAGAGAAGGTTTGTCTATAGGGTCTGACCACAGAAGTGCCTTTTGAATTTATTTCCAGAGCAGAGAAGAGCAATAGTGCTGTTTTCATCCTGGGTTTCCATCCTACTACTGCGTTCTGGTTTTGTGTCCACGGGGCAACATTCTGAGATCTATTTGACCCCTGCTGGAGCCTCTATGTCATTAATAGAAGAAACACTGATCCAAGAATCAGTGTTTTATTTATCAACATGCATGAATAAATTGACCTTTGGGTTTTTTCAACATGGGTCAGTCCCCAACAGGTACCATGCTATCTAATCTGTGCCACACTTCAAGGGAAGGGAACTTTAAATGGCGAGGGGATGCACACCCAGTTATTTGATCAATAATTGATGTTTGGCCTCAATAAGTGAAGACTAAGGGGTGAGGATGGTAAGAGGTGTGTTCAGATGTTTAAAATATGATCCTATGTAAAGAAAGGCACTAATCCCTGGCCAGGCACCGTGGCTCAGCCTATAATCCCAGCACTTTGGGAGGCCGAGGTGAGAAGATTGCCTGAGCTCGGGGGTTTGAGACCAGGCTGGACAACTTGGTGAGACCTCATCTCTACAATAAATCACAAAAATTAGCCAGGAGTGGTGGTGTGCTTCTGTAGTTGCCTCTACTTGGAAGGCTGAAGCAGAAAGGTCTCCTAAACCCAGCAGGTCTAGGCTGTGGTGGCCATAAGCATGCCACTGCACTCCAACCTGGGCAACAGAGTGAGACTCCAACTCAAAAAAAAAAAAAGAAAGAAAGAAAGAAAAAAAGACTCTAATCCCAAAGGATAGAACTTACACTAAGAGGTGGACTGAAATCCATATGTATTGTGTATTAGCATTGAGATAAATAATTACACATGTTCTCTACTCTTCACAAAAACTCTACATAATTATAAGCACTAATAGACTCATTTTTCAGTTAAGAATCTCTATCTCTTAGGAGTCTCAGGAAGACTGGGAAACTTGCTTGAGATCCCACAGCTAAGAAGTGATGGGTTGGAACTCCAACCCGTGTCAACCTAACTCTATCTTTTAGCTCCCCCGGCTGTATCTTCACTATAATATGCATTAAGGTTCTTGTTTGTTCATTACTAGGGGGAACAGATAAGGAACTACAGGGAAGCAAATCTTATCTTTACATAAGGAACTCTGCCACACTCTGCTGAATGACTTTGGGTGGGAATGTGTCTATTCTCAGACTTCAGATTCCCCTTCCAAAACTTGAGTAGTGCAAATGATCCCATTATACTGTTTTTAGTTGTAGCTCTCCATAATCTCTAAGACTCTACTGAATAGAGACCTTTCCACAAGGCATTCATGCCCCTTCATGATCCAGATCCTGCTGGATCCCTCTTCTGTCAACTTCTACTCACCTGAACTCCCTTCCTTTCTTCTAGCTCTGCCAAACTCTTCCAAGCTCTCTTGCTAGCTCTGACAGGCAGGCCATACCATTCAGGCTTCATACATCTTATTTTCTCTACTTGTATAAAACTGGGTGATTGGCCTTTCTATAAGCTGATGTTTTTCAATATCTTTATTTACTTGGTACCAATGAAGAGAAAATATTCTTATATTTTTTAAAATGTTAAGTACGTACATTCATTTTTTGTTAGTAAATAAATGTACCAGTTACCACTTCACCTTCTTCTTTAAGCTCCTTTGAAACAAATGTCACTCTTATAAGCATACCACTGACCAAGGAGAAGCCACTCAACATCTCACAGAGATGATAGAAGAGAGTGTTTATATCACATAGAGCATACCATGATACAGATAATAGTTTCCTTCCATGAGTCTTCCTCAAAGTCATCTTTTCTGAGATGGAGCACTGCTGGATCTTCTCATAGCTCTTCCTAGCCCTCATTCCTTCTAAAACAGCTCCCCTGGCTGTCTCTCCTTTTCAGTGACAGCAATAAACTGTCCACTTTCTACCCGAATATGCTTGCCTCCTACTTTTTAACACAGTTTTCAAGAGTCAAAACTACTATAGTATACCAAGGATAAAAATTATGCTTATAATGAGAAAAGGGAACTTCTAATTTTTATAGTATATTAAATTCAAAATTTAGTCTGAGTTGGTTCCATGTTTTTTTCATTGTGAACAGTGCTGCACTGGACATATGCATGCAGGTATCTTTTTGGTAGGGTGATTTATGCTCCTCTGGGTATATTCCCAGAAAAGAGATTGCTGGATTGTATGGAAGCTCAGATTTTAGTTCTTTGAGAAATCACCTACCTGTCACTATATGCAAAAATTAACTCAAAATGGATCAAGAACATAAATGTAAAACCTCACACTATAAAAATTTTAGAGAAAAACAGAGAGAACACCCTTTTGGACATTAGAGTAGGCAATAAATTTATGGCCAAATCCTCAAAAGCAAATGTAGTAAAAGCTACGATTGACAGCTAGGACCTTATCAAACTAAAAAATTTTTGCATAGCAAAAGAAACCATTGAAAGAGTAAAGAGACAACCTATAGAATGGGAAAAAATACTTGCAAGCCATGCACCTGACAAAGGCCTAGCATCCAGGATCTACAAGGAACTCAAATAAATTGACAAGACTAAACAACCTCATTAAAAAGTGGGCAGAGGACATAAACAGACACTTCTCAAAGGAAGACATTCAAACAACTGACAAACATGACAAAATGCTCTGCCTCACTAATCATCAGAGAAATGCCCATCAAAACTACAATGAAATGTTTTTTGGTATCCATCCATGTTATTGCATGTCTTTAAAAAAAACTACAGTGAGATATCATCTAACACAGATAAGGATGACTATCATTAAAAAGTCAAAAAATAACAGGTGTTGATGTAGAAAAGGGAACCCATCTATACTGCTTGGTAGGAATAAAAGCATGTTCAATCTTTGTGGAAAGCATGAGGTGATTTCTCAAAGAACTGAAATCTGAACTTCCATACTATCCAGCAATCCCACTTCTGGGAATATACCCAGAGGAACATAAATTGCTCTTCCAAAAAGACACCTGCACACATATGCTCATTGCAGCACTATTCACAATAGCAAAAACATGGAACCAACCAGATGCCCACTGAAAGTGGACTGAATAAAGAAAATGGGGTACATATACACGATGGAATACTACATAACCATAGAGAACAAAACCATGTCCTTTGTAGCAACATGGATCCAGCTAGAGACCATCATACTAAGTGAGCTATCATGAAAACAAAAAACTGAATATCATATGTTCTCACTCATAAGCAGGCCCTCATCCCTTGTCTCATGAGCACAAAGGTAAGAACAACAGATGCTGGACACTGACAAAGGAGGAAGGGAGAGAGTAGGGATAAGGGGTACACAACCACACACTGGGTACCAGCTCCGCTATCGGGGGAGAGAGAGCCTGCTACAAGCCCAAACCTCACCTGCACTTATGTATGTAGTAAATCCTCACAGGTACCCCACAACTCTAAAATAATAACTAAATTCAATTAAAAAAATAAAGATTTTGCAATATGCATTAAATAATAGGGAAAGTAAGCCACATTCCTCCAAACACAATAGAAGCCACATGTAAAAACTTCAGTCAACTGGCACCTTATGCCAACTTGCCACAGAGATATTTTGTGCCCTCACAGAGTAGAGCCTCAGTTAACTCCCAGATGATCTGTATCTTTACTCCTACTCACACTACAAGATTTAGTGGAATGAAGCACTGCCTCTCTGCAAAGCCAACTCCCACTCTTTCCTATCCCAAACCACCGCCCACCTTCCTTCAATGCTCTCCAACTTTCATGTGGACTTCAGTTGTATGATCACTTTATGGCATTGACCAATATTGAGGCGTTTATCAATTTACCTGTCTCTCTTCCCCAAACTAGACTGTGAGTTCCGTAGGACAAAGATTTTGTCTAATTCATCTCTGACTCTGCATAATACAAAATGGAGAAATAAAGTCTGATTTTTAAACATTGTGTTAAATTGAATTGCTATTTAGATAGCCACGTACATATACAAATGTGTGTGTTTGTATATATACACAAGCATATATTTTCTCAAGTTCTTGATTATAGACCAAGTTGACAACAAAATTGACTTTGAAGGCAAAGCATGCCCAGTGTTACCCATTTTTAACTTAGGGAGAGGAAGCTTGTTTTTACCCAGTCCTGAGTACAGAATTCTCTGTAGGTGGGAGAAGTAAAAGGCAAGAAATCAGGAGGTGATTTGTAAGGGAAAATGAAGCACACGGCAAGTTAGATTCCCCAAGGTTTCTAAACTGGTAGTTAATTGAATCCAGTGTTCCAAGACCTTAATTTCAAACAAGGTCTTTGGTAGAAACAGTCAGTCACTCTCCCCCAGGCAAAACGAAAGCCCTTTTCCTTAACTCTGAGATGTAACAAAGCTCCTAACTTCTTTTGCCTTAATCCCTGTGCACCCGGGTTGAGGCCTCACCCTGGGGAACTTTGGAAGGCAGTTTCTGAGCTTCACTTCCTCCTGCCTACCTGCATCCCAGATTATCTGCAAACCCCAATAGATATTCTTTAATGCAAAGCTCTCTGCATAAAAATGCCAGACTCACGACGATGAATCCGTCCTCACCAATCTGACCCAGGCCACATGTGGCCCCAGGTTTGGATTTAAAGCCAGGGTTCAGGATGAATCTTTCTGTTTGTCGCTGCAATTTACTTTGTTCCTATGAACGTTTCTATACTCCCTTTTGCATTAGACTGACCTCACTCATGCATTCATTCATTTAAAAGAAGATATTTACTGAGTGTTTACTATGTGTTAAATCAAGACATATAAATAGTAATAGTAACAGTAGCCGATATGTATTGGATTTGCTGTATACTATAACAAAAACTAGATAGAAATTTTTTAAAATCTGGATCATTTTCTATTTTATTTAATACTCACAAAAATCCCATGTGGTAGGTGCTATAGCATTGTCACCTTACCAGATGAGAAAATAACAAAAGAGTGAATAACTTTCTGAATCAATTTGTATTATTTTGTCTGCAAGCAACAGAACAATTGACTCAGCATGGCTTAAACAACGAGGAAAATCCCTCCCCTAACACAACAGGAACAACAGAGGGAAGCAACTCCAGGATCTATGGATTCAGTGACTTCCTATCCAGGTTGTTTTCAGTCATTGACTCTGCCAGCCCCAGCTGGTCACCCTATTTTTCAAGTTTGTTCCTCAGAGCTGCAACAAGGCTACAGAAGTTTCAGGAGGTTCATCCAGACATAATAATCCATTGGAAGAGACCAAGGACACACATGTTCTTTGTGCCTATATTAGTTTTCTAGGGCTGCCATAACAAAGTACCCCAAACTGGAAGACCCAAAACAACAGGAATTTATTTTCTCACAGTTCTGGAGGCCAAGACTAGAAGTCTGAAATCAAGATGTCAGCAGGGCCATGTTCTCTCTGATGACTCTAGGGAAGGATACGTCTTTGCCTCTTGCCTCTTCTTAACCTGTAGTGGTTGCCAGCTGTCCTTGATAATTCTTGCCTTATAGACTCATCTTGGATCTTTTTCCAATTGCTTGCATTCTCTCCCTCTCTCTCTCTCTCTCTCTCTCTCTCTCTCTCTCTCTCTCTCTTTCATGTGTGTGTACCTGTCTCTTTTCCATTTCTTATAAGGATACTAGTCATATTGGATATTGTATATAGAACCCACACTACTCTAGTATGACCTCATCTTAACTCAATTGCATCTGCAAAGGCTCAATTTCCAAAAAAGGTCACATTTGCAAGTACCAGGGATTAAGATGGAACATATTTTAGAGGGAAGTAAAATTCCATCTACAGCAATGTCTTATTTTAAGAGCTAGAAAACCTTTTTTGAAAGCCCCCAAGCCAAGTTCTTATATCTCATGTGTCAGAAATTCATCACATGCCCCAAATCTAAGCTAATCACCGTCCAAAGGAATTGGAACTAACATAAATAGTTTAGATCAATAAGGACCCATCCCAGGGCCTGGGAAAAGGGCACAATCTACCATGAAGCATCATATGGCTAGGAGAGGAGAGGAGATACCTGAATATCATTAAGAAAGAAGGAAGTGGGGAGAAACTAATGTTCCTAGGAAGGTAACCAACAGTGTCTGCTATACTTGCCCATAGTTTGACATGGATGGCTGATTCCAGAGCCTGAAGTCTATGAACTCTCACATCTCCATTTGAAGATAGACTATGGTCCTATTTCTTATGTTTTATAAGTCACTGTGCTACAGTCTTTATAGGTATCTTCTCATTTAATTCACATCACAATACACAGAAGTACAGATCATTATCACCTGTATTTTAGAAATGATAAAAACTGAGGCATCAAACCCAAGGTTGCACAATTCTTGAACATAGATGCTTATAAAATATAACGGCCTGCAATAACAGGCTGTGAGCAACTCAAGGCCAGAGGCTACATCAATGCCATTTTTGTGAACCCAGAACCCAGTATCATGCCTGAAAAAAAAAAATTAGAAAATGTTTGCTACATGAAGAACCTGACCATTCCCTTCCAGAAAATCCTTTTTGTCCATTTTTAATAAGACATTTGAATTCTAGTTTCTGCTAAGCATTTTTGTATGTCTTATCAGGTATTCCATCATGACTAAAAAAATCCTCCTCTTTTTCCACCTAAATGGAACTGTTATTTTGATCAGTAGAAATTAAAGTACAGCTGGGCTCAGTGGCTCGGCCTGTAATCCCGCTTTTTGGGAGACTGAGGTGAGTGGATTGCCTGAGCCCGTGGGTTCAAGACCCACCTGGGCAACTTGGCGAGACCTCATCTCTACAATAAATCAAAAATTAGCTGGGCATGGTAGTGCATTCCTGTAATTCCGGCTACTTGGAAGGCTAAGGCGGAAGGATCGCCGGAGCCCAGCAGGTCAAGTCTGCGGTGGCCGGGAGCGGCCACTGCACTCCAGTCTGGGTGACAGAGTGAGACTCCAACTCAAAAAAGAAATTAAAGTACAAGGCCAGGTTCTTTGCTCCCTTGGCTTGTTTGAGCCTTAAAAATTTTCCTCATCTCTCAGAGATGAGCAGCCAGTTGTTTTTCTTGAAGAAGAAATGCACACCACGTAGTCCATTCTCCCAATACCTTACAATGAATGGTCTGATGGAAGAGTCATGTGTTCCATGATCAAGGAAGAAGCAGAAAGGCACAATGAGGCACACTGCCTGGGGCTCATCCAGATACTTCCTTTGACAAGCAAGTTAGGGAGAAAAAGCACTGGTCTGAGTCAGATTTTTTTATTAGTACAGTAACTAAACAGCAAGTCTTGTGAACTTTGGCAACTTGTTTCCCTCTTCAGGACTCTGTTTCCTCATTTATGAAACAAAGAGGCTGTACTAGATCATGCTTACTTATGTTCTTTTCAGTCAAGGCATTCAAAGCTTGTTAATCTTGTCCCCCTTGGTTTACTGTGAGTATATCAACTCTACTTCCCTCTCTGCCTTTCTTCCTATATACATATGATAATTTATGGCTCTGGTAATAAAGTAGATATTAACAAGTTAAAATTATGTTGCCATTGAACAGTTTGGTTTAAAATGGCTTCATATTCACTATCCTGATTCTTTCTTGCAATAGTCTTGTGAAGGTATTAGTTTTCCCATTTTTAAACATGGAAAAATTGGAAAATAATGGAGTTTACTCAAATTTACTCAGCTGACATGTGATAAATCCAGAACTGAAGTCAAGTGTTTAGCTTCTAGTTAGTACTCAAGAGTCTGACTGCTCAGCACTCAGGACCTCACAGCACACAGGATCTCACCAGTGCTGGGAAAGTCCAGACTTAATGTTTATCCAAAGGAGATAAAAGAATGCAGATAAAATTGTTAACTTGGATCACAGATGACTTTGTTGTTTTCCAATTAAGCTATAACTCATCCACACCAAAAAATAGTATAAGGAAAAACCACATAAAACCAAAGTTGTCCAAAAGACAATGAGTTAGTTGAGAAATAGTGAGTCATTCATCATAGACACTATTCAAGCACAGGAGGATAAATGAACTCCATATGGGACTGTAGGAACACACTTTGTTTAAGAATTAGTCTTCGGAGCCGGGCTCGGTGGCTCAGCCTGTAATCCCGCGCCTTTGGGAGGCTGAGGTGAGTGAATTGCCTGAGCCCGCGGGTTCGAGACCCGCCTGGGCAGCGAGACCTCATCTCTACAATAAAAATAAAAAAAATCAGCCGGGCGTGGTAGCGCATGCCTGTAATTCCGGCTACTCGGAAGGCTGAGGCGGAAGGATCACTGGAGCCCAGCAGGCGAGGCTGCGGTGGTCGGGAGCGGCCACTGCACTCCTATTTGGGCGACCGAGTGAGACTCAACTCAAAAAAAAAAAAAAAAAAGAATTAGTCTTCGGTATCCAGTGAGATGTTATTTACAGTGAGGCAAATTGAACCTGTGTGGAGAAGCTTTTTTCTGACCAAAAAAAAAAATCTATATACCAGCAATGAACAACTGGAATTTGAGATTAAACACACAAAAATATTTATGTTAGCACCCAAAACCTGAATGCTTGGGTACAAATCTAACAAATAAGTGCAAGATCTGTAAGAGGAAAAGTACAAAATTCTGTCAAATCAAAGAAAATATTAATAAACAAAGAGACATTCTATTTTCATTGATAGGAAGACTTAATATTGTTAGGCTATCAATTTTTCTCAACTTGCTCAATAGATCCAGCACAATTGTGATCAGAATCCTAGCAAGTTATTTTGTAGATATTATCAAAATTTATATGGCAACGCAAAAATCTCAGAATAGCTCACAAAATATCAATGACAAGCAAAGACAGAGGTCTGGTACTATCCAACTTTAAGACTTACTTAAAGGCCACAGCAATCAAGACAGTATAGTTTTAGGAAAAAAAAATTGATAAATAGGTGAATGGAACAGAATAGATAGCCCAGAAATAGGCCCACACAGATACAGACATCTGGTCTTTGACAAAGGAGTGGAGACAATTCAGTGAAGAAAGGCAAACTTTTGAACAAGTGGTACTGGAACAACCAAGCATCTATGTGCAAAAAGTAAGTATATAAATATAGATCGTATACCTTTTACAGAAATATACTCAAAATATATTATAGATATACATTAAAATTCAAAATTATAGAAGATGACATAGGTGAAAACTAGGTGACCTTGAGTTTGATGATGACTTGTAAAACATACCAACAGCACAATGCATAAAAAAATTGACAAATTGGACTTTATTAAAATTAAAAACTTCTGCTTTTTGAAATGTTATTAAGAGAATGGATAGGCGAGTCACAAGTTGAAAGAAAGTATTTGCAAAACACATATCTGGTAAAAGACTTGCAGCCAATAATATACAAAGAATTCTTAAATTTTAAAAGTGAGGAGAAAAAAAATAACTACCCAACTTATACATGGATAACAGATACCTCACCAAAGATAGTATACAAATGACAAATAAGCATATATTTAATACGTGTGATAGGGAAATACAAATGAAAACAACAGGAGCAATTATATAAGTTCATACAGTTTTAAGAAATGTACCACACTAATGCAAGATGTGAATAACTACACATTCATAAGAATGGCTAAATTTTAAGACTGACAACACAAATGTGTAGAGCAGTATGAACTCTCATTTATTGTTGGTGGAAATGCAAAATGTTATAGTCATTTTGGACAATGTTTTATAAAACTGAAGACTCTTACTGTACAACCCAGCAATTATACTTCCAGGTATTTACCCAAATGAGTTGAAAAATGTATGTTCATGCAAAAATCTGTACATGAATGATTATAGCAGCTTCACTTATAATTGCCATGAATTGGAAGTAACCAAGTTGTCTTCAACAGACAAATGAATAAACTGTGGTACATCCATACAATGGAATATTAGTCAATGATAAAGATAAATGAGCTATCAAGCCATGAAAAGACATGACAGAACCTCAAAAGCATACAGTTAAGTAAAAGAAATCAACCAGAAAAGTCTATATGATTCCAACTCTGTGACATTCTGGCAAAGGAAAAACTATGTCGACAGTAAATAAGTCAATGGTTGCCAGGGGTTCAGGAGCTCAAGGGCAAGGAAGAAGTAGAGCACAGGGAATGTTTAGGGCAGGGGAACTATTCTATACAATACTGTATAGATGGATGCATGATATATGCACTTATCAAAGCCCATAAAACTGTACAACACAAAGAGCAAACTCTCACAAACTATAGGTTTCAGTTAATAATTATATCAGTAGTGCTTCATACAGTTTTAAGAAATGTACCACACTACTGCAAGATGTGAATAACTATTTAAGGATGGGAGAAGAAGATGGGAACATGCTCTGGGGTGCTCTAGCTGCAACTGCATGCATACATGTTTTGAAATCTTGACAGTTAGAAACATGCCCCTGACATTTGAAAGCTGCCAAAAATTCTTCAGTGGAGGAGGCTCAAATTCCTTTATGAGGGAACACTGAGCCTTTGTTTAGGAAAAACACTTACAGGGCATTTAGATTATACAACGGTAAAGTGAGATCCTCCTCTGGAACAGTAAAGTGAGATCCTCTTCTGGAACAGAGAGACCCAAAACAATGATGTATCAAGTCTGTGAGATCTGTTGCTGAATGGCTAAACTGCACCTAGGGTTTACAGGGAAGCTTGTTTATTCTCTTTCAACATCTCCAGAAGATCAAGAGCCTGGACCTAGAGTAGGAGAAATCCACCTAATCTGGCATTTCCTCTAAGGGGGCTAAGCTGGGCGTCACACTGGGAGACAGGCCAGGGCTGAGGATGTTAAGAGCAACCATATCTAATAATATCCACTTGCATTGTAGTTCCTTTCTCATTGCACAAGCCCTCAATAGTGTTTTATAAATTGCACTACAGGGAATTAAAGAACAGCCCCGGCTTGTGTTTAAGGAAAAGCAATATGGAAGGAACCACTACTACAAGCAAAGTCAGACTTAAGGAAGCCAGAGGCAACCCAAAGATACTCAAAACCCAAAAAAACAGAGCATCCTGCACTGGGTGTGTGACTTCCGTTCAAAATTTGTATGTTGAGAGCCTTACCCCCAAGGTAATGATATTAGGAGGTAGAGTTATTAGGAGATGGTTAGGCCATGAAGGTAGAACTCTCATGAACTGGATTAGTTACCTTATAAATAAAAAAAGGGACTTAAGAGAGTTTTCTGGCTATTTTTCTGCATGTGAGGACACAATGAGGAATCTGCTGTCTGCAACTTGGAGAAAGGTCCTCACCATAACTCGACCATACTGGGACCCTGATCTCAGACTTTCAACCTCCAGAGCCATGAGAAATAAATTTCTGTTGTTTATAAGTCACCCCACCTATAGTACTTTGTTTTAGCAGCCCAAATTGATGAAGATAAACTGTGTCTGATTAATGCTACAAACAACAATGTCTATGGAGTTTCTGAAAAGGGAAAGGTTGCTCTGTGACCTGAAGAGAACAGGGAAAACCTCCTGGCCACACATCCTGAAAGTGTGTGGAACTGGGAATCTAAGAGAAGAGCACTTTCTTGGCAAGGACTCAGAGTAAGCAAATGTGTCACAAACAGTTAATTAAAAGTTTCGTCTTTAAAGGTCATTTGATGCATTTTCCCGGTCACTTTGGTAGCAAAGAAATTGTCTCCTTGTGCACATTTTGGAACCAGTCTGCCAGGCAGGTGACCACACACACGTACACATACTACACATACTCATACACATATGTTGTATCAGTCTTGCTGTGCAGTTGCTGAAGAATTTCCAAAGTATGTCTGCCTCACTCTGAAGCTATTTTTCCTTCCCAGTCTTGAATGCAAAATTGTGTTTTCATATTTGTTTCAGTCCAAGTCCTGTGGATCTGCTTAATAAGAGTCAGACTTTCATTCTTTCCATCTCAGGAACTGAAGAAAGAGAAGTCTCTGGGTATTGGCCCTGCTTGAATTCTCAGCAGACTTGACAATGGAAAAGTTCAAACATTATGGCCTCCAGTCATTTTCTAAAGCAAACAAAACCAAAGCAAGCCTGGTAGGCTCTTTCATGACTTACATGACTAAAATTCTCTCTCTCTCTCTTTTATTTTTTTCTTGTATTTTTTTTCCTCCCTCCTCCACACACTCTTCAAAAGCATGTGAGTCATGTGTACACTTGGAACTGACTGATGATTCCCAGCATATCAGTGTGAAATGTCAGTAAGCAGATTAAGCAAAAGTTCTGGCTGGGGAGATAAGTCGAGGTGGAAAACTGCAGGAGCTGCCTTTTCAGGTCTGGTTTACCCAGAGGAGGGAGAACTGACAGGAGGCTAGGATCAGTGAGAAGAGGAAGTTGTCAAGAACAAAGCTCTTGGTCAAAGCCAGATGTAAGTCTGAGAGGATGCAGGAAGTTAGGGCAAAGCCAAAGCCATCGGTGCTCCCATGAGGCAAGCTGAGGCTGGGACAGAGGGAGGAGAGTGCAGGAGACAGAAAGGCAGCGATCAAGGGGTCGCAGTTAACTAAGAGCTCATCCATGCAATCTTTGCAGTATGGTTAACCAATGCCATAGGCCCCCAGCCTCCTCCCTGAGTCTCCCACCACTTTCCTGCCTTAACCAGGAAATGGTTCTTCCCTGATAACACGGATTCTCTTACAATCGCCTCAAATGGAATCTGCCATTCTCAACATGTCCCACTGTGTTCCTTGGAGTTGTGCTTAGCTTGTGGCTTCCCAGTGGCACTCCCAAGTGCCTATGCCCGCATATCAAATCTCCTATTGAGGCTCACTCAGGTCATACAGCGGCACCAGCCTCTTCCCATTCCATTTTTGTTCTTAATCACCATCTGGGTAATACTAATTCTGGGTCTGATGGCCTGATAATGACAGCAGTATCTGTTTCACAGTGGTTCCTTCATCTTATATCACCCCAGGTGACTTCAGCATCCATGATGACCAGTCTACACCATTGCCAGATTTCTTGTCCCTCGTCTCAAAGTCTCTCCTCCCCTCTCCACTCAGCACTCATTTATATTCATCTTTCAACAAATAGTTACCAGAATCTACCATTCATCATGCTTTGGGCATGATGCTGGGACACTGTCTCCTCCCTCCAGAAGCTCACAGTCTAATGAGAGAGAGGCTCAGAGAGGAGAGGGACACACAGGAGCTCAATCTGGTAGAAAGGGTGTGGGGCAGGGACCCACTCAGCAGAGCAGCAGGACCTACAATGTTGAGACTGTGGATAATCTATCTAGGCTAAGCACAGTCGCATCAGTGGCTGGGGGTGAAGCAAGCAGGATCCATCTCTAGTAGAAGGTAGGAGGAGCTAGTGTGAGCTATTTAGTTTCTCACAAATTCTGTTGAGGTTTGGCTTAAGTTTTTGTGCTTTTTTGTTTCTGTTTTGAAACAGGGTCTTGCTCTGTTATCCAGATTTTAATGCCATGGTGCGATCATAGCTCACTGTGGCCGCGACCTCCTATGTGCAAGCAATCCTCCCACCTCAGTCTCCGAAGTAACTGGGACTAAAGGCACATGCACCACCATATCCAGCTAACTGGTTTTTGTTGTTGTTGTTTTGTAAAGATGGTTTCTCACTATGGTCTTGAGCTCCTATCCTCAAGCAGTCTTCCATGTCCGCCTCCCAAAGTGCTGGGATTACAGGCATGAGCCATGCACCCAGCCTAGGTTAAGTTTTAAATAAGAACAAAACCCTGATTATCAACCAGAAAGCAAGGCAGATTTTATTCATCTTTATAGCCTGGCATCTAATGCTATGCTGGCTCCTGGCAGGAGCTCAGAAAGTGTTTTTCAAACAGAACTCAACCGTCATGAACATGATCAGCATAATAAGGGCAGGAGGGAAATACTGCAGAACCAGCCACAAGGCACAGAGCAGGCAGGCTGGTTGCCTAAGCAGGACCAATTCTAGATCCCACTTGCCTTTGTGGAAGGGGCTCCTGAAATACTCCACAATTTTATTTTCAGAGTCCAGGTCTGGCTAAGACTCTGGTGATGAGCATTAGGAGCTGATGGGCTCAGGGCCACCAGAGCTAACACAGGGTCAACCTGGCTAAAAAGTAGTATGTGATGCCAAGAGGAACCTACAGCAGAATAAAACCAATCTCCTGCCTGGAAGACTCTTCCACACCTTTTTAATGGAGGAACCACTCAGCTTCCTGGACGATAGTCCACCAGGGATGTCCAGTTTGGGTCTCCAGCAGAGTCCCTGGACCCACAGAAGTCTTCAGAGGTGACCAGGGAATTCATGTTTCTGTCATCCCTAAAATACTAGCAGAATTTAAGGATGAACAGGCTAACCAAAGTACCCTTCTTACTTACTGAAATTAGGACCAACTCTGTGTGCTAACATTGATCATGTGGATCAGAAATTGTAATTAGAGGTTCCATGTGCATTTTGACTAGATTTAGATGGGGACGTGAATTAAATATTTATTATTAAGTGTAGTTTGCTTGGCAAAAATCTTTCAAACATATCGTACTTTGAAAGGAGTTAATAAAAAAGACCTGTTTGGTAAAGAAAATCATTTGACAGGAAGCAAGAAACAGCTTGTATATTTCATCAGCTCATTGCATGGAGAAAAAAGCATCTCATCCCCTGCCTGAGGAGATGCTGATAACATGGGTTAATCTTGGACTCTTACCCAGGAAACTATATGACCTTGGACATTGAGAGACTGGTTTATAAATCGAGCTAAAATGCTGCCTTTTCTATACAAAGCACATCTGAGGTTAAAGAGTTGACAACAAGGTCTTCTATACAGAAGTATTCGATTGTATCCTTGCCTATGGCTCTTTATATTATTTAATGAGAGAACACAAGCTTTGGACACTGACAAGCCTGAATCTGAAACCCAGCTCTCTTGCATATTATGCACATGACTTCAGACAAATATATTAGTGAAGACATGTGACTACAAGGATAAAAAATGACAACAAACAATGGCCGATTTGCTATTCAAAAGCTTTCCAGTTTGATGAGATCCCACTTGTCCATCTTAGCTTTTATGGCATTCACTTTTGGGGACTTGGTCAAGAGTTTGTTGTCTACTCTGATGTGCATAAGGGAGGGAGTTGCCTGTGTTTTCATCCAGGATTTTTAATTTTGAAATTTTACGTCTGTGGTCCATTTAGAGTTGACTTTTGTGTATGGTGATAGGTACGGGTCCAGTTTCATTTTTCTGCATGTAGTCAGCGTGTTTTCCCAGCACCGTCTACTAAATATGGTCTCTGTTCCCCAGTTGTTTTTATTGGTGACTTTGTCAAAGATGGGTTGGTTGAGAGATTGAGTTCCGGAATCTCTGTCCTGTTCCATTGGTCTGTGTGCCTATTCTTGTACCAATGCCAGCTGTTTGGGTTACTATGGCCTTGTAGTAAAGTTTAAAACCCTGAAGTGTGATACCTCCCACTTTTTTCCTTTTGCTGAGGATTGTTTTGGTTATTCATGCTCTTTTTTGTTTCCATATGAGTTTTTGTGTTGTCAATCCTAGATCTAAGAAAAATGACCCTGGTAATTTGATGGGTATTGCATTGAATCTGTAGATTGCCTTGGGTAGAATGGACATCTTGACAATGCTGATTCTTCCAATTCACAAGCATAGAATGTTTTTCCATTTTTTTGTGTGTCACCCTTGATTTCTTTGAGCTGCATTTTGTAGTTCTTGTTGTAAAGATCTCTCACTTCTCTAGTTAGGTAGATGTCGAAGTATTTAATTTTTTTTTTTTTTGGCTATCATGAGTGGGACTATGCTTTTTATCTGATTCCCCACCTGATTGTTGCTGATGTATATAAATGCAATTGTCTTTTGCACATTGATTTTGTAACCCAAGACTTTACCAAAATCAAGTATCAGAGCAAGGAGGTTTTCGACAGGCTCCCTAGGGTTTTGAATAAGTAGAATTATGTCATCCACAAAGAGGGATAGGTTAATTTCTTCTTTTCTTATTTGGATACCCCTGATTTCTTTCTCTTGCCTGATTGCTCTGGAAAAGAAACTATCAAGAGAATGGGAGACAAGCCACAGAATGGGAAAAATATTTGCAAATTATGTATGTGTCAAAAGTCTAACACCCAGGAGCTACAAAAAAAAAGTGAAAGGAAAAAGAAAAAAACATTAAAAAGTGGGCAAAGGACACGAAGAGACACTTTTCAAAAGAAGACATACATACAGCCGACAGATACATGAAAAAAAGGCTCAACCTCATTAATCATCAGAGAAATGCAAATCAAAAGTACAATGAGATACCACCTAACTCCAGTAAAAATGGTCATTACTAATAAATCAAAAAACAACTGCCAAGCATGATGGCTCACACCTGTATCCCAGCACTTTGGGAGGTAGAAGCAAGAGCACTAACTGAGCCCAGGGGTTCGAGACCAGCCTAGGCAACTTAATGAGACCTCGTCTCTACAATAAATCAAAAAAATTAGCTGGGTGTAGTGACACAGACCTGTAGTTCCAGCTACTTGGAAGAGTGAGATGAAAGGATCACCTGGGCCCAGTGGGTTTAGGCTGCGGTGGCCATGAGCATGCCACTGTACTTCAACCTGGGAAACAGAGTGAGCCTCCAACTCTCACACACACACACACACACACACACACACACACACACACACACACACAAAGAGAAAAAAAAAAACAGATTCTGGCTTGGGTGGGGAGAAAAGGGAACATTTCTATACTGTTGGTAGGAATGAAAGATAACTCAACCTCTATGGAAAACAGTGTGGTGATTCCTAAAAGAACTAAAAATTTACCTTTCATATGATCCAGCAATCCCTCTCCTGAGAATATACCCAGAGGAACATAAATCATCCCATAAAAAAGACACCTGTACATGCATGGTTGTTGACACATTATTTACAATGGCAAAAACATAGAACCAACCCTACTTTTCATTGAAAGTGGACTAGATAAGGAAAATGTAGTACATATACACACTGGAGCGTTACAAAACCATAAAAAAGAACAAAACCACAGACTTCACCGAATTGGATGGAGATGGAGACCACCGTACTTAGTGAGCATGTTCTCATAAGAGGAATCTGAACATGAATCACATTAGCCCAAAGGAGGGATCAGCAGTCACTGGGCACTGTGAGGGAAGGGAGGAAGGGAAGGGGGACCTATAACAACACAAAGGGTACCTGGTCCTATACCAGGGGGAGTGAGGGCCAGTTGGAATCCCAAACTTCGCCTTTATGCAGTCTACTTATGTAGTTAATTCTTACTTGGACTCTACATCTCTATTTTTAAAAACTTAATTTTAAGTGACTTAAAAATAGGGTTTTTAAAAAAATTAGCCAGGTATGTGCCTATAGTCCTAGCAATTCAGGAGGCTGAAGAAGGAGGATCACTTGAGAACAGGAGTTTGAGGGTGTGGTGAGCTATGATTGTGATACTGCACTCCAGCCTTGGCAATAGAGCAAGATCTTGTCTCAGAACAAAAGACTTAAATGTTATCTTAAGAAAAGATAACTGTTATCACATATTATGAATTTACTAAACTTTGTATATGTGTCATTTTAAAAATTGCTATGTGGCCAGGCTCGGTGGCTCAGTCTGTAATCCCAGCTCTTTGGGAGGCTGAGGTGAGTAGATTGCCTGAGCCCGCAAGTTCAAGACCCGCCTGGTCAACTTGGCGAGACCTCATCTCTCTACAATAAATCAAAAATTAGCCGGGTGTGGTAGCGCGCGCCTGTAGTTCCAGCTACTTGGAAGGCTGAGGCGGAAGGATCACTGGAGCCCAGCAAGTCGAGGCTGCAATGGCCGGGAGCAGCCACTGAACTCCAGTCTGGGTGACAGAGTGAGACTCCAACTGAAAAAAATAAAAAATTTTAAAAATTTAAAAAATAAAGATAAAAATTGCTATGTGCTATCTGGTGATAAGATGCAAGGATGTATTTTTTCCTTTCCTTTTAAATAAAGAATAACTCTTTTAGCTAAATTTATATATGTGTGTGTGTTTAAATATATGTAACAAGAAGTCAGGTATAGTAATCTCAAGATAGGACAATTTCTGTGACACATCATTAAGGAATGGGGTTCTACCTCAATTTCAATTCCACCATCTGAGTATATAAGTGTTCATCCTCTTTGCGGTATCATCACTGTTATCCCTCCAGCCATTGCATCCATATTCCAGGTGGAAAAAATAAGGAGAAAAAGGAGCAGAGAGCATGCACCCACTGAATCTCTCTCTTATAAGAAAACATGTGCTTACTTGGAATCCTAATTCAGAAGATTTCTATTTATGTATCTTCATTAGCTTATAGCAGCAAAAGTCTGGGTAAAAATTAATTGACAAAGAATAAACATTTTAAGAAAGTATTAATCAAGTGCAGGTACATAAAGATTTTCTTTAAGTAGAAACAAGCACTCTAAAATGTAAGGGCAATGAATCTTATCGAAGACCATCAAGTGCATTTAAAATAGTTAAGCTTTTAAAATAAACATACTAAAATGTTTAAATGAGTTAATAACTAGAACAAAAGAGAAACATGGAGAGAATCAAGAAGGGCAGGGATGAAAGGAAAGAAATAAAGAAGAAAGGGAAGAGAGAAAATGAAGAAGAAATGAAGGGAGAAATGTACAGGAAAAAAATCTCAGTGGTAACTTCTGAAGATTTGAAAACTGGTAAACAAAGGCAAAAAATAACCAAGTATTCATTCTTCCTTTTCTGTGAAAAATGTATCTGTGGGTATTTCAAGGGTTAATGACGGTGGTTCTTTTTACAGAAGTATTTCAACTTAAAAATAAATGAAATATGTCCAGGCATGGTGTCTTACTCCTGTAACCCTAGCACTTTGGGAAACAAAGACAGGAGGATTGCTTAAGACCAGGAGTTTGAGACCTGCCTAGGCAACATTGTAAGACTCTATCTCTATGAAAAAATAATAAAATAAAATAAATTAGATGGGCATGGTAGTGCATCCTATAGTCCCAGCTACTCAGGAGGCTGAGACAGGAGGATCACTTGAGCCCAGGAGTTGGAGGTTGTAGTGAGTTATGATTGTGCCACTGTACTTTGGCAACAGAGTGAGACTTTTTCGCTAAGAAATAAAAATAAAATAATTTTGTAAAAATAAAGAAAAATAAAATTAGAAACACATCTTGTAAACTGTAATGAGACAATGGATTGAGGAAAGACTGTGAATGGCTACTAACATCGTAGAAATCGTTTATTAGACACTAAAGAAAAATATACTCTCATCTAAAGAGTGTGGTATTCTTGCTAAGAATGCCAATCTTAATATGTCAGGCTTTGAGATCTAACCACCAATTTACAGAAAATAGAAGGGCAGTTAAACGATGCTACAAAGATACAATCAGCAAAACATAGAATGTAGAAAAGTTTACAGGCCAAATTAGTAGTTTTTTTCAACAAATAAATTGCAAGGGGGAAAAAGGGGATGGAGGGAAGGGAGAAGAAATTCTAAAAGATGGGAGGCACACCCAACAATTGAAACATTTGACTACTAATGGAAAAAAAACTACAAGAAGTATAAAATTATTGGGAATATTTGAACACTGACTCCATAGTTCATCATTATGAGTAATACTTTTTAATTATTTAGAGGTAAAAAGAGTAGTGTTGTTATATTTCCTTAAAGAGGACTTGCCTATAAATTACATGGTAAGATTCGCATGGATTAAATTATATGACGTCTGGGATTTGCTCCAAAATAATTCAGAGGGAAGAAGGAAGTGGATGGAGACACAGATAATATAATTTTGGCCCTGGGTTTGTGATTGTTGAAATTGGATCATGAATGCATGAAAGTTTATTACTATTCTTTCTATTTTACACATTAAAATTTTTTCATTATGATTTTTAAATCACCAACCCACCTCAGATTGAATAGCATTCGATAAAAGTATCATTAAATTTAGCCCAAAGTGAAGAAGACACCATGCTGAGTCAATCATTCTCTTTATCAAACTAGCTAAGATTTATTCCCAGTATCCTAGTGGGAATAGTGGGTCTGGAGTTGATTTCAGAACCAAAGAGCCCTTATGCTGAAAGTTACCGTTTAACAAAATGTAGAATTTCCACTCAAGTTCTTGTGTCATCTTCACAAAATTTTGAATTTAAAAAAAACTCCTTAAATTTTATTATAAATACTTAAAATGCATGATCCTACTTTACCATAAAATTCAATTCATTATTGCTGCAAGTGATCAGAAGCAGGTAAATAGCCTCGTTGTTAGAGTGTTTTCATTTAGAAAAACTTCCTTTTTTTCTCTTCAAGTATGCTCCCAGTTTTTGCTTTTTTTAAGAGAAGTAAATGTGATTGTGGAGAAGAAAGATAATTTGCAAGATATCTCAAATTAAATGTGTCCATTCACTCGGTCAACAAATATTTGAGTGTCTACATGAAGACTGTGTTGAGGACAACAAAAGGTGAAGTTTCTCTTGGGTGGAGATCGCAGCAAAGGAAGACAGAGTATATGCCATTGACACCCATGAATAATGGGAAAAAATTTAATGTGTAAAATAGAAAGAATAGTAGTCAGTTATAACCTGCACTCATAACAACATTAATCTCAATAGCCAAAAAGTAGAGGCAACCCAAGTTTTCATCCACAGATGAATGAATAAACAAACTGTGGTACAGGCATACAAAGGAATATTATTCAGCCTTAAAAGGGAAGGACATTTTGACACATGCTACAACAGAGATGGACCTTGAAGACATTATTCTATGTGAAATAAGACAGTCATAAGAGGACAAATACTGTATGATTTCCACTTATATGAAATATTTAGAGTAGTCAAGCTCATAGAAACAGGTAATAGAATGGGGGGCACCAAGGGCTAGGGAGAGAGAGAAGTCAAAACATTGTTTAATCGATATAGAATTTCAGTTTTGCAAGATGCAAAGAGTTCTGTAGATGTATGGTGGTGGTCATGGTGACACAACAATGTAAATGTACTTAATGCGACTGCACTGTAGACTTAAAAATAATTAAGATAGCAAAGTTTATTTCAAGTGCATTTTACCACAATTAATTTTTTTTTTAATTGTGGATTTTAAAGCCACTGCATTGGTACCAGTGGAGTCTGTAGTAGAAGAGTTGGTGCCCTGGTTGTTGATGGAGGAGTCTGCAACTTGATGAAAGCTTTCAGGATGCCTTAGGAATACCTGAGGTGGACCCAGATTGAAGCAGCTCAATGTCCAGACATTGTGGTCGCTCAAATTGACCCAAAGAAGTTGAGAAGGGAACAGTGTGAATGTTTCTCTTTGTGGATGCCAACCTGCTCCTGAAGATTATTCACCAGCACTTTAATGGCAACACCAACAAGTGGGCACAGTTTTCAACTGTTTGGTAAAGTGTGAACAGACATAGAAGTCACTGGAAATCACAACAGTTGGATAGTAATGTGACAGTGCCAAAATCTGAAGATGAAGAAACTGGAAAAAAAAATTTGTCTGGGTGAAAGGTTATGTGCTGAAGGGAATATTAGACTCAATATACTAATAAATTTTCCACCTCTACTGGGAAAACTTGATTAGTCCAGGTCAATCACAACATGATATTCCCCTCACAACGTATTGGTCTGAGTAGTGGTTTGGTACATGAACTATGTTGATCCAATCATAAGACCAAAGGGGCAATGAATAGAAATAACTGACTTAGTTGTAGAACTTAGGACAAATAGCATCCAGGCTAAAGGAACAGCATGTGAAAGAGGCTTTATGGCGAACGGAAATAGAGTTCTGTCAAGGAGTTCCAGGAAGTTAAAGAAATTTCGAGGGGGTTGATACAAGATGGGACTGAATGATCAGGAGAGCCATACCCACGTGTAGGACCTCCTAGGATTTGGGTTTTAATCCTAGTGAGAGACAGAAGCCATTGGAGTGTTTCATAACATCGTGATTACATGACCAGACTTACTTTTAAGTAGACGCTTCAATGTGGAAAATTGATTGGAGAAAGGCCAAGATGGAGGTAAAGAAACAAATATTTCAGGCAAAAGATGATGGCGGTTTAGACTAAGATGATGGCCGGGGAGATGGGGTCAAGTAGATAGACTGGTGAGCGTTCTGAAAGGCAGGAGCAATGGAACTTGGTGCTGGATCAAATATATGTTGTGGAACAAGAGGGTGGGAGGGTGAGGGAGATGTCAGGGATGACTTCTGAGCATCTGGATGTAGCACCATGAATGAGGAGTCTTTCTGTACCATAAGGGACACTGAAAGATTTAGAAAGAAAAATCTTGAACTGTAAGCAAGGATGGAACCAATACCTAACTTAAACTTGATTTAGTAGCATTCTTAATCATAGTTAATAAAAATTGCAAAAGTTGCCATCTACTAAACATTTATCATAAGAAATAATCTATACCATGCACTACCCTGTATAATCATCATTGCAGCATACTGTATTTTCTTTTCCTTTTATTTTTTTTTGAGTTGGAGTCTCACTCTGTCACCCAGACTAGAGGGCAGTGGCCGCTCCCGGCCACCGCAGCCTCAACCTGCTGGGCTCCAGCGATCCTTC
>NW_007248602.1:144207-150155 GCF_000164805.1 Carlito syrichta
TCCACTCACCTCAGCCTCCCAAAGGTGTGGGATTACAGGCTGAGCCACCGAGTCTGGCTGTATTTTCATAAAAGGATCCCAGCAACATCTCTCATCCCACATGCTCTCCTAAAATGTGACCTCACTTTGGCTCCCATCAAGAGATGATATCTAAAATGCAAAACAGAACTACAATTAGACCCCATCTAGCACCGGTAAGGATGGCTATCATTAAAAAGTAAAAAAAAAACCCAACACATGTTGGTGTGTTGCACAGAAAAGGGAATGCTTCTACACTGTGAGTGGGAGTGAAAGCTCGTTTAACCTTTGTAGTATGGCAATTTCTCAAAGAACTAAAAACTGAGCTTCTCTTTGATCCAGCAATTCCACTTCTGAGAATGTATCCAGAAGAACATAAATCACTCTACTAAAAAGACACCTGCGCACATATGTTCATCGCGATGCTATTCAAAATAGTAAAAACATAGAGCCAACCTAGATGCCCATTGAAAGTGGACTGGATTTTTAAATGTGGTGCATATGCATGATGGAATACTACATAGCCATAAAGAAGAACAAAATCACGTTCTTTGTAGCAGCATGGATCCAGCTAGAGACTATACTAAGTGAACTATTATAGAAACACAAAATTGAATGCTGCATATTCTCACTCATAAGCGGATCCTCATCACTGATCACAAGAGCACAGAGGTGAGAACTACAAGTGCCGAGCACTGCTAGCGCAATGAGGGAGAGAGGAGAGATAAGGGGCACACATTCCCACACTGGGTACCAGGTTCACTATCAGGGGGAGAGAGGGCCTGCTAGAAATCCAAACTTCACAGGCATGTAACTGACATTTGTAGTCAATCCTCACATATACCCCAAACTCTAAAATTAAGTTAAATTTAATTAAAGTATTTAAAAAGAGGTGGTATCTATATCTATCCTTCACCCCCTTAATTCTGAGCAGACTTGTAACCGCTTCTATCAATAGAATATGTCAATTTCATTTTTTAAAACAAAGATAAAAATAAGAAAGATTTTTGATGTTATTTGACTTCTGCGGCTAAATCATAGAAAGCCATCTTATGAATTCTGATAAGTTGTCTTAGAACACTCATTCCAATGAAAGCCAGATTGTGTAAGTGATTCCCCTAAGCTGGGAAGGCACCTGCAGGCACTCTGGTTGTCAGACTCTGCAGTTTCCTGCCAACGGTCAATGCCAACTCATCAGCCAAGATGATTGAGCCACCCTGGTTATGCATCCTCCACCTCTAATCTTGTCTCTCCATCTGTTGCCATGAGAAACAGAAACAAGCCGTCCCCGCTGAGCCTCGCCCAAAATTAAAAAAAAAATGTGAACAAAATAACGGATGGTTGTTGATCTTTGATGACTCTAAGCTTGGAGAGTGACTGGTTACACTCCCCTCACCATTGTATAGGTGAAAAAATGAAGACTGAGAGAGATTAATGTAATTTGCTCAGGGTCACTGAGCTAGTGAGCACCAAGGCCAGAATTCGAGCTAAATCTATCTGGTCCAGAACGTATGCTATTTCTCAAATTTTATGACAGCCACCTTTTTGGTCACATCCCAAAATCAAATTGCTATTTCTATTCAAAATCGTGCAACTTATTTCAAAACACAACTTCAAATCCTAACCTCAAGCACATGCATTTTGAAAGTAATCTATTCAGCTTAGAAACAGCAACTCACCAGTAGAAGTAAGATATGGACAATTGCAAGTGCTTGAAAAAGGTGGTTATTTTTAGTCTGTCTCCCATCTTTTTTTTCCCCCAAGCAGTAGAGAATTGATAGGAAATTAAAACAGACAGCTTCCATTTTCTTTCAAGGGAGATTTATGACCACTGTCTACAGAATTTCTAGCCATAAAGTAAACTGTAAAACAAAATGGTTTAAAATAATATATTTAAAGCAAAGCAGTGTTTTGTCCAATTAATGTAAGAATGATCAGAAGTGATAGTTGCTGAGTAAAAGTAAAATGAGAAAAATATGAGCTATAGAGGTAATGGCATTTCATGAAACACTAATCTGTCGGCACAGAGCACAAATCAAGGGAATAATCAGGCATATTAATGACTTCAGAGTAGCTTTCTCTTACTGATCAGACATCTTAAAGTGGAATTCTATCCCTTTGCCACTGCCTTAGTCCAGGCCCTTAGGACTCCATCCCAATGTCCTCGCAGCCTCTGTGATCTGGTTCTTCTACCCACTCCAGCCTCATCAACACACTGTTACACCAACATCCCATACCCCATCTTACTTACTCCCCTTTTCCAGGGCCACTCCCAGTGCCTGGAATGCCCACTGCCTGTTCCTGGCCAGGATAAAACTTGCTCATGCTACACATTTCCACTCACATGTCTCGACTCACCTCTCTCTCAGGGTGTTTTCTAACCAGAAATGGGATATTTTCCTCGGAGTTCCCACAAAACAGCAAACTCAACTCTGCGGTAGCTCTTTGGTCTACTTGGCAACCCATACTTACTTAGTGACACTGTATGAGCACACCATTCCAGGAGCTGAGAAGACAATAGAGAACAAGACCGACAATCTCTGCTTCAAGAGACATGCCTGATGTCTGGAACATAGTTTATTGTCATGCCTGGGAGGAGTGCTGCTGGCATCTAGTGGGTAGAAGCCAAAGGTGCTGTGAGACTTTCTACAACTCACTGGACAACCCTTATGACAAAGAGTTATCTGGCCCAAAATGCCAACAGTGCCAAGGCTGAAATGGCCTAGCCTAAATAAACAAATAAGTAAGATCATCTCAGGGACTATTAAGGGCCATGAAGAAAATAAATAAGAGAAAGCAACAGAGGACTGGGATGAAAGAGGAGGAATGATTCTCTAGATAGAGAGTGAGTAATGACTAGAGACACTAACACAACCAGGATGGTTCTAGAGTCCGTGGTAGGTCCACTGTTTCACCTCATGTTATTCACAATAACACTTTCTGATACTGAATAACTTTCCAAGTGCTAAATACCAGTCAGAGACTCATTCTAGTAGCCATCTTATTTAACCGCTCTCTTGGTGTGAATTTCTTGTTTCCCTAAAGTGAAGTGAACTTGAGAATATGGCTTAGGTTTGCATTTCTTGTAAAATGCCCAGCATATCCATGCACATGAATGGATGAATTAGAATGAATGATCTTTGCAGGGCATGGATTGAGAAATTCAGGAGCCAGCATAAGGTGACTCAGGGTAGTATATTTGTTTCCTAGGACTATGTAATAAAGTACTACAAACTTATGGTTTAAAATGACAGATATTATTCTTTCACAGATCTGGAAGGCAGAAGTCCAAAATCAAGGTATCAGCAGGGTCATACTCCTTTGGAATCTCTGGATAGAATCCTGGCCAGATGCGGTGACTCAAGCCTATAATCCCAGCACTTTGGGAGGCTGAGGTGAGGGAATTTCCTGTGCCCATGGGTTCGAGAAAGCCTAGGCAATTTGGCAAGACCTCATCTCTACAATAAATAAATAAATAAATTAGCCAGGTGTGGTAGCACGCACCTATAGTTCAGGCTACTTGGAAAGCTAAGGCAGAAGGATTGCCTTAGCCCAGCAGGTTGACATAGGTGGCCGTGAGTGTGCATGCCACTGCACTCCAGCCTGGATGATAGAGTGAGACTCCAACTCAGGGGGGAAAAAAGTATCCTGCCTTGCCTCTTCCAGCTTCTGGCTGTGGCTGGCAATCCTTGGCTCTCCTTGGCTCATGGCTGCAGCACTCCAATATCTGCCTCTGTTGTTACATGGCATTCTCCCCATGTGTCACTATCTCTTTTTATAGGGATGTCAATCATGTTGGATTGGGGCACACCCTAAAGTTGGGATCCATCTAAACTTAGTCTGGTTGCATCTGCAAAGACCCAGTTTTCAAATTAGGTCATATTCATAGCTATCAGGGGTTACAACTTCAACATATCTTTTTCAGAGGACACAATTCAGCCTATACCAGGTAGAAGGACTGGGATGGAGCAAGCACTAACAACTAGGCCTAAAATGCTTCAGCTGTAAATGACAGCCACACTAGACAAGCCCTTCTGTACTCCAGCAAGAGTGGCAGTGAAGCAGTTAGTAAAATTATAGCCAGCAATCTACAGATTCAATGCAATACCCACTAAATTACCATCATCCTTCTTCTCAGATCTGGAAACAACACAGAAATTCATATGAACACAAAAACAACCATGAATAGTCAAAACAATCCTCAGCAAAAGAAGCAAAGCAGGAGGTATCACACTCCCAGACTTTAAACTTTATTATAAGGCTACGATAATCAAAACAGCCTGGTAATGGTACAAGAGCAGGCATATAGACCAATGGGACAGAATAGAGATTCTGGAAGAAATACCTCAATTTCTCAATCAACTCATCTTCAACAAAACCTTCACTAACAACCACTAGGAAGAGGGGAACCTGTTCAGTAATTGATGCTGGGAAACTGGCTGACCACTTGCAAAGGATTAAAACAGGACCCCTACCTAGCATCACACACAAAAATCCACTCCAAATGGATCAAAGACCTAAATGTAAACTCTCAAACTATAAGAATCTTAGAAAATGCAGGAGACACCTTTATGGAAATTGGTATAGGCAACCAATTCCAGATCAAAACCTCACATGCCATGCCATAAAAGATAAGATAGACAAGTGGGACCTCATCAAACTGAAAACCTTCTGCAAAGCCAAAGAAACCATCAAAAGAGTGGAGAGTCAGCACACAGAATGGGAAAAAATATTTGCCAATTGTATATCTGATGAAGGACTAACATCCAGGATCTACAAGGAATTCAAATGTGCTGAAAAGAAAAAAAACAAACAGTCCCATTAAAAAATGGGTAAAATACATGAATAGACACTTCTCAAAAGAAAATATGCAAGCAGTCAACAGACATATGAAAACAGGTTCAGTCTCACTAATCATCAGAGAAATGCAAATCAAAACCACACTGATATACCACCTAACCCCAGTAAGAATGGCCATATCATTAATAAAACAAACAACAACAGATGTTGGTGAGAATGCAGAGAAAAAGGAATGCTTCTACACTGCTGGTGGGAATGCAAACTAGTGCAATCTTTTTGGAAGACAGTGTGGTGATTTCTGAAAGAACTAGAAATTGAACTTCCAGATGACCCAGCAATTCCCCAATTGGGAATATACCTAGAGGAATTCAAATCATTCTACAAAAAAGATACCTGCACACGTATGTTTGTTGCACTCTATTCACAATAGCAAAAACATGGAACCAGCCATGTTGCCCATCAAAGCTGGACTGGATTAAAAAAATGTGGTACATATACACAAGGGAATATTATGCAGCCATAAAGACAGACAAACATATGGACTTCACATAACTTGGATGGATTTAGAGTCGATCATACTCAGTGATCTATCACAGAAACAAAGAACAGACTACCATATGTTCTCACTCATAAGCGAACCTTGAACAATTATACTGCTATAAGAAAGGGATTGGCAGGGAAACTGTTGGAGGGATGGGACTGGCAGTTGAGGGAAACTGCTAGGGGAGGGAGGGGCATACCTCATCAACAAGAGTACCTCCGTAATCAATGTTTGTATACCTAACTCTGAATTGTACCCCACATCTTTATAATAAAAAAAATTAAGTCCACATATCAACAAACTATCATAGGCTTGCTAGTCTTTGGCCATTCTTACTTATGAAGGCAGACAGCACTTTTCAACTTCCAGGTGGTCTTACAGCCACCCCAAAATCATTCCTGCTGTTTACTTGTCTATTTCCATCATTAGACTGTAGCTGTTTTTATAGTCCTTGACTTTGTGAGTTTCATTATTATTATTATTATTATTATCATTATTATTAAGCACTGCGTCTAGATTATATATATATACACATATATGATATCTTTTTAAATAACTATGAAAAAATATTATACGCTATTCTCAAATC